>NC_039304.1:39775788-39898625 GCF_900246225.1 Astatotilapia calliptera
GATAAAAGAAAAAAATATAAAAAAGAAAAAAAAAAAAAAAGAAAAAATAAAATAAAATACTCAAAAAAATCAAAAAAAGAAAAAAATAATATAAAAAACTAACAAAAAAAAAACATATACAAAATATAAAGATACCGATAAAAAAAATAACAATAAAACAAAAATAAATAATTTCAAATAAAATTAAAAAATAAAAATAAATAAAAGAATCTAAAAAAATAAAATAAAAAACACAAAAAAAAAAATAATAAATAAAAATACAAAGAAAAACTAATTAGAAAAAAAATATAAAAAGTAAAAAAAAAAATTATAAACAAATTTTAAAAACTATAAAATAAAAATTAAAATAAAAATAAAGATTAAAAAAAAAAAAAAAAAAAAAAAAAAAAAATATAAAAAAAAAAAAAAAAAAAAAAAAAAAAAATTATAAAAAATAAAAAAAAAAAGAAAAATAGAAAAAAAAAAAAAAAAAAAAAAATACTAATAATGATACAACTAAAGAATAAAAAAAGAGGTAAATATATAAATTTAGAAAAAATGAAAAAAAAATAAAAAAAAAAAAAATAAAAATAAAAAATAAAAAAAAAAAAAAAAAAAAAAAAAATAAAAAAAAATAATAAATAATAAAAAAACTACAAAATAACAAAAAAAAGAATATCTAACAAAACACATAAAAAAAATATAAAAAACTAATAACATTAAAATATTTAAATCAATAACAAAAAATGAAATAAAATAAAAAACATAAAAAAATAAAATAAAAAACAAATAATATAAATACTTATACAAAAAATAAGTAAAAAGATATATAAACAATCATTAAAAAAATAAATGAAAAAATAAAAAAAATTATTTATAAATAAAACACAAATCACACAATACAAAAAACAATAAATAAAAAAAATAAACAAAACACATATAATATAATATAACAATAAAAATAAAAATAAAAAAATAAATATTAATAAATAAAATAACAAAACAAAAACAAACAACATCACTAATAAAATAAAAAAAAAATAAAAAAAAATATAAAAAAAAAAATAAAAAAATATATAAAAAAAAAAATCATACAAAAACAATAAAATAAATCATAATAAAAATATTATAATATGTATACAACACACTTAAAAATAAATAAACAAAAAAAAACGTAATATTAAAAACTTAAAAAAATATATAAATAAATAAAAAAAATACAGAAAAAAAAAATAAAAATATTATTATAAAAACAATAAAAAAAATTATCACAATAAAATAAAAATATAAATATATAAACTAAAAAAAAAGATAAATAAAGAAATAAAACAGTAAATAGAAAATAAAAATAAATAATAACAACAAAATAAATAAAATATAATTAAAAAAAACAATAAAAAAAATATATAAACACAATAAAAAAAATAATATATAACAAAAAAAGAAATAAAATCAAAAAAAAAATAAAAAAAAATAAAAAATCAAATAAGAGGATAAAATAGATGGAAAAAAATATGAAAAAAAAAAAAAATAAAATAAATAAAAAAAAATAAAAAAAAAAAAAAAAAAAAAAAAAATAACAAAATAAAAAAAAAAAAAAAAAAAAAAATAAATAGCAAAAAATAGTACATTTAATTTCAAACATAATAATCAAATATAAAAATAAAAATAAACAAAATGATAACATCATATAAAATAAAAATAATAACATAACCTAAAGAAAGAAAACTAGAAAAAACTAACTACGAAAAAATAAAAGTAAAAAAATAAAAATAAAATGTAAAGATAAATAGTAAATAATATCTAATACTATAAATTAATAAAATAAAAATAAAATACTAAATAAATTATAAAAAATAAATAATAATAAAAAAAAAAAAAATAAATAAAATTAAAATAGAAGATTTTAATAAGAGAATAAAATAAAAACTAATTAAAAAATACAAACAAATATAAAAATAGGAAATGTATAATCAAAACGAAAAATTCTATAAAATAAAAAATAAAGATATAATAATCTAATAATAATAAAACATAAAAAAAACATTATATAAAGAATAAAAACAAAAATAACAATAAAAATAAATAAAAATAATAAAAAAAAAAAATAAAAAATAATAATAAAATTATAAACATAAAAATATAACTAAACAATAAAAATAATATAAAAATATAAAATAAAAACTAAACAAACAAAAAAAAAAAACAAAAAAAAAAAAACAAAAAACAAAGTAACAAAATAATATTAAAATACAAAAATAAAAATAAACACTATAAATAATAAAGTATAAAAAACATAATGAAAAAATAGAAATATAAAATATAAAAATATAATCAAATGAAATAAGAAAATACATAAACCAAAAAAAAAATAAATAAAAAAAAAAAAAAAAAAAAAAAAAATAAAAAAATATAAAAAAATAAAAAAAAAAAAAATAAAAAAAATAAAAAAAAAAAAAAAAAAAAAAAAAAAAAAAAAAAAAAAAAAAAAAAAAAAAAAAAAAAAAAAAAAAAAAAAAAAAAAAAAAAAAAAAAAAAATAAAAAAAAAAAAAAAAAAAAAAAAAAAAAAAAAAAAAAAAAAAAAAAAAAAAAAAAAAAAAAAAAAAAAAAAAAAAAAAAAAAAAAAAAAAAAAAAAAAAAAAAAAAAAAAAAAAAAAAAAAAAAAAAAAAAAAAAAAAAAAAAAAAAAAAAAAAAAAAAAAAAAAAAAAAAAAAAAAAATAAAAAAAAAAAAAAAAAAAAAAAAACAATAAAAACTAAAAAAAAATAATAAAAACAAATTAATAAAATAAAAAATTAAACTACTAAGTAAAGAAAAACTAAAAAAATAAATATACATAAATAAACTATACTTAAGGAAAGTCACTGGAGTGTGGAATAATGGGGTGATCCATGATTTGGGACAAATTATGGCAATAGTAGTGGTTTATTGATTTGGCAAGAAAAACTGCCTACAACACTTGTCTCTGTGATGCTGAATACTTTATTACTCTTAAGATTGTGAGGTTTGATTTGACTTATAGATTTTGTTTTCCAGGCACTAATAGTGTGGATGTAGGCTTCAGGCGGAGCCATGAGTTAAGCAAACTTAATATGCAAAACACACTAAGGCTACGTTCACACTGCAGGCGAAAGCGCATCAAATCCGATTTTTTTGACCCTATGCGACCCATATCCGATCATGGTATGACAGTGTGAACAGCACAAATCCGATATTTTCAAATCCGATCTAGGTCACTTTCGTATGTGGTACTGAATCCGATACATATCCGATGTTTTAGAAACCGACTGCTGTTTGAACGGTCATGTCGCATTAAATCCGTCTTTTACGTCACTGACACAAGACAGACGCCAATTATCAGCGCCAGAGAAGACATCGCGAACGCTTCCTGGCCATCCCGTGTAGATGTCGGTGAAACTGTTGGAAAGACAACGTTGGAGAAACGTGAACATTTTATTTGTACTGTATAATCTGCAGATTCTGACAGAAATCTGCAACTATCCTTTGAAGCACCGCTCCTCTAAAAGAGCAATAAGGATCATTATTAGGTTATCTACATTATTATGCAAATAACAAAATAACTTAAAGCAAAAATTGGGAAACGTGAAGTCCGAAGTCTTTATATTAAGGGCCATCAGTCAAACAATATTGTTTGCTCTGGGTCTAAACAGAGCGAGTTGTGTGTGAAGTCTTTTGCGCATGCGGGCCGCTTTGAGGGTTCACACTAGAGCACGTTTGCTGTCGCATTTTAGTTGTAGTGTGAACAAGCAGACAAAAAAAATCGGATTTGATCAAAAAATCGGAATTGAGCATCAAGATCTGCAGTGTGAACGTAGTCTTATATCTTTCAACACAGGTGTACAGGGCTGGAGCAGAATTACTACAGAGGAGAAGCCCTGATGTTGCCTGAGAAATTATCTAAGCCTTTTCTTTTGTTATTCTCCTAGTTTTGTTAAGTTGACTCATGGGAGAGACCATGTGTCAAAAGGAGGGATTCCAGAATTAACATAAAACAATGCTTTCTATGTTTTCCATGATATTTACGATTTTTTTGCTGACCCATAAGTGAAGGTCACCGAACTAAAAGGAAAATGTGGGAGCCAAGTTAAGATAGTTCATATGTTTTAGTATTTATATTTCGCTGTTGTTAAGCTTGTTTGTGTAATTAATAATTTTAGGAAATAGATGCATGTTTATGGTGGAACTAGGTTACGTAGTACCATGAATACATGTGCCTTAAAGACTCGTGTTTATAGTAAAATCCGGGCATCACGGATGTATGCAAATTAGTGCACTGCGGTGCGGGAGGGGGGAGAGAGAGAGAAAAGGAGTTACGGATACTTTGGGTGCGAACAGCTGTAGAAGGAGCCACATTTCCCTATTCCTAGTGGTTATTTTGTTACTCATGTGACTAATAAATAGCATCTCCACGTTCTCCTGAATGAAACTCTCGCCGACATAAATTTTTTACATCTTCAATGAGCCGTGAGTTTTTCCTACAACAAACGGTAACGCCAGGAATCCACGGAGCCATGAAATGGTCGGTTAACCATATTGGTGAAAAACAACTCTCGTTGATGACCGTTATGACGACTAAGGGAAAAACAGCGCTGCCAGCGACAACCTGATAGGGGACTAATTACGAAAAAATGCGTCATGGATTTGACGTTTACAACGCAGAATTGGTGAATAAGGCATTGTGTTGCTATGGGCAATTCGAGATAGGGCATGACAAGATAGAAGAATCACCCGTAGCGCAACTGAGTGGCTGGTAGAATAATCAGATCGCTAATGTGTAGAAGTGCCAACGTTATCTGCCCAATTAGAACCAAGCTAGCCAAATTAACAGGCACAGTGAAACAAGTGCGCCAGCTGATGGAAAATGAAATGTGATACCGAGCCTAACAGAAGTAACACAGTTAATGAAGGATTTTAATGAGCGGTTTGGAGAGTTTTGTGGTTTGAACACAAATGTTTAAAGAGGTGCTCCAGCAAATGCCGGAGGAGGATTTAACTAAAGACCAGGAAAATTGGTTTGAACCTAAGGCTGATTCCTTTAAGGCTTTTGCTGAGACAGCTTCGGCTTGGATTGACAAGATGGCCATGCGCGCTGTGGAGGCTGAAAAATGCAATGAAGATGTGGATCCATCTGACAGCGTATCTAATGCATCTGTCTCAAAACGCAGTGATAAGGCATTGTCAGAACGCGGCTCCTGCGCTTCGTCATCGGTGTCGTCCACACGCATGAAGGCAGAGGTGGAGCGAGCTACCTTATTGATTAAGGCATCGTCTTTAAGACAGAAACGCTTGCTGGAGGAAAGGGAGGCTAAGCTCCAAGCTGAAAAGGAGAGCTAGAATACAAACAGCTCTTGCAGCAAATGAGGCAAAGATCAAGATCTTATCGGAATACGAAAGTCGTGCATCCAAGGCATCCAGTCGCGTATCTACTCGGGATGGAATGAACTCCTACGTGGCATCGCATAAGGTTGGAGATTTATTTACTTCACAGCAGTCAAATAGCCCATCCCCCACGCGAGAAAGACAAGTGCAGAAGAAGAACATTCTCCAAAACGCACAGCAAACACACACTGTTACCTCCCAGCCATCGCAGACACCAAGTGCTCTACAGGATGTGGTCGAAGCGCTAACTAAGCAACAGAAGTTAGCTACGTTGCCCCCGCAGAACATTTCTGTGTTTAAAGGGGACCCATTAGAGTATCGGGCTGTTCATGCGAGCTTTTGAACATGGTGTGGAGGACAGAACAGAGAGCGGACAAGGATCGATGGTACTACATGGAACAATACACAAGTGGGCAACCACGAGAATTGATACGGAGTTGTCTTCATATGGAACCTACACATGGATATCAAAACGGCTAAGAGACTGGTTGGAAGAGCACTTTGGAGAATGCCTACAAAGATATCAGTGGCATACATTCACAAGGCTCTTAACTGGCCAAGCCATCAAGTTCAGATGATGGAGAGGCTCTGGCATGCTTTTCGGCCTCTATCTTACTGGATGTCGGTAATGCAATGATGGATGTGGAGTACATGGAGGAGTTGGATAACACGGCCAACATGCGTGCTATCGTTTCCAAGCTTCCGTACAAGCTGAGAGAAAGGTGGAGAACATATGCTTGTGGGGTCTTAGACAAGGCAAAACGCAGAGTCACATTTGCAGATCTGGTGGAGTTTGTCATAAGCAGGCCAAAGAAGTTTTGCATCCATTGTTCGGTGATATAAAGGACAGCACATTAAAGGTCCAAGTTAGAGGGCAAGTGGATGAGAGGTTGCAAAGGAGAAGTGGAAACAGAAAAGGATTCACTGCAGCTGCAAACTATCACCACTACACAGGACGTACCCTCTAAGAAAGGAACAAGGTCAGCGGGAAGCAGGTGTGTGCATTTTCCAAACCCTGTCTTTTCTGTCGTGGTGAAGAGCACACCATGGAACAGTGCAAGAGGATGAAGAAGTCACTTCATAAGGAAAAGATTGACTTCATGCGAACTAAAGGACTATGGCTTCAGCTGTCTTAAGCAGGGACACATGAGTGGTTCGTGCCAAGAAAAGGCAAGTGTCAGGTTTGTGCACAACTGCACCCCACAGTGTTACACATGAAGACTAAGCCCAGTGCTACAAGCAAAAGGGTAGCTTCTGAAGTGGAATCATTAGAAAGAGAAGACCAAACAGGAGGTCAATCGTGAATGGATTTGTTGAAATGGAAGCACCTGCCTCACGCTGCAGAGAAAACAGAGCACATTTTGGCAATAGTTCCAGTACAAGTGAAACCTAAAAGAGGACAAAAGGTGACACACACTTATGCTTTTCTGGACCCTGGCAGTACTGCCTGCTTTTGTACTGAAGAGTTAATGCATGAGCTTAACTTGTCTGGCAGAAAGACAAAGGATTTTGGCTGAAAACAATGGGAGAGGGAAAAGGTCGTCAGTAGCCACATTGTGTCTGGGTTGGAAATAAGCAGCTTAGACAGCAATGACTTCTTTGAGTTGCCAGAAATGTACAGTCACAGTGACATTCCTGCTTCTGCCGACAATGCTCCTTCTCAAGACTACGTGAACAGGTGGGACCTACCTTCAGCAGGTGTCTATACCTAGGATTGAAGCAAAAATTGGACTGCTAATCGGGGCTAATGCACCTAAAGCTGTTGAACCTTGGCAAGTTATAGCCAGCGAGAACGGCGGTCCATATGCTGTGAAGACAAGGCTCGGTTGGACCATCAGCGAACCCCTCCAAGGAAGCAGTTCACAAAAGGCACCATGCGGACTGATTCAGGTTGCAGCAAACCGAATATCAGTTAGCAAACTGGATGAACTCTGGGACCAGCAGTTTAAAAGTGACTTCCCTGAGCGTGAAAGAAACGAGAAACAGGAAATGTCAAGAGAGGGATTTGCAGTTTCTGGAGATAGCGACAGAGTCAGCTACTATTGTGGACGGACACTACAGCATCGCTCTGCCATTGCGGAACAAGTGCATTAAGATGCCCAACAACCGCAAAGTGGCTGAGCAACGTGCGTTACACCTAAAGCGGAAGTTGGAGAGGAATACTTCATTCCACGCAAAGTACTCGGCTTTCATGAGTAACGTCATAACCAACGGTTACGCAGTGAAAGTGCCAGAACAGGACCTTGATCGTGACGATGGAAAGGTTTGGTACCTACCGCACCACGGAGTTTACCATCCCAAGAAACACAAGCTTCGAGTGGTCTTTGACTGTGGAGCATCGTACAAAGGCACCACCTTAAATGATCAGCTGTTACAAGGACCAAATCTTACCAGTACCCTTCTTGGGGTAATTATCCGGTTCAGACAAGAGGAAGTGGTCATCATGGCAGATGTGGAAGCAATGTTCCATCAAGTAAAGGTGCCTGATGAGGATTCTGACCTTCTTCGGTTCCTGTGGTGGACATCTGCTGACATTACTCAGAATATGGTGGAGTACAAGATGGTGGTTCACATTTTTTGGTGCAACTTCGTCACCAAGCTGCGCCAGCTTTGCTCTGCGCAAATGTGCTGAAGACAACCGAGATCCAGCCAACAGCCAAGCGGTTGACACAGTCCTGCACAACTTCTATGTGGACGACTGTTTGAAGGCTGTGAGCTCAGAAAGAGGAAGCCATACAGTTATACCACACTCTTAGAGCTGTATGTCAGAGGGGTGGATTCAGGCTCACAAAATGGATAAGCAATAGCAGAGCAGTTCTGTCTGCTATTCCAGAAGAAGAAAGGGCATCGGAGGTTAAAGATCTCGATCTGGATCAGGACACACTCCCCATTGAGAGAGCGCTGGGAGTCCAATGGTGTATTCAATCTGACAGCTTCAGGTTCAAGATTGTAATGCCAGACAAGGCACCCACTCGGAGGAACCTTCTGTCCACTGTGAGTTCTGTCTACGACCCACTGGGTATCTTGTCACCAGTCACGCTTCAAGCAAAGAAGATTCTGCAAGAGCTTTGCAGGAGAAAGATTGGCTGGGATGTCATCATACCTGCAGACCTAGCTCACAAGTGGCACGAGTGGAAGACCCAGCTCCGCCAGCTAGGGAACATAAGCGTTCCAAGATGTTTTAAACCTGTGGGCTTTGGAGAGTCAGTATACAATCAGCTGCAACACTTTGCTGATGCCAGTGAAGAGGGCTACGGTACAGTAAGCTACTTGCTACAGAGGAACAGCCGTAACGAAGTCCACTGCGCATTCATGTTGGGAAAGGCAAGAGTGGCCCCACTTAAGCCCATTACAGTTCCCCGCATGGAACTTACCGCAGCAACCATGGCAGCACGCATAGACAGGGTTCTGACATCTGAATTGCAGCTTCCGCTCCAACCATCTGTATTTTGGTCAGATAGTACCACGGTACTCAAGTATATCAGCAATCAAACAAGTAGATTCCATACCTTTGTTGCTAACCGTGTGGATGCAATCTTGAAATGCTCCAGTCCAGAGCAATGGAGGTATATCAACACCTCACTGAATCCTGCCGACTTTGCATCAAGGGGGCTCCAAGCAGAGAGATTCATGCAGTCCCACACATGGTTACAGGGGCCGGACTTTCTCACCAAACCCATGGAAGAGTGGCCAGAAGAGGTGCACCCAGTTGAAGGCCTGACTACAGATGACCCAGAGGTAAAGGGTAACCTGGTGTGTGCTAGTACAATCAAGGAATGTGAAGATGTAGTGCTGGAGATCCTGCACTACTTCTCATCCTGGTTTAAACTTAAAAGGGCAGTGGCATGGATGCTTAAAGTCAAGAGCATTCTGCTGCAATTGTGTCGCAAAAGGAAGGAGTTGTGTGCTGTTAAAACACAACCTGAAGTCGAGAGGGATATGGAAGGTTTCAAGGACAGCCTGTTTCAAGGGGACACCAACAAGCTAACGGTAGAGAACCTTGCGAAGGCTGAAGAAGCAATCATTCGCTACTGTCAGAGAAAGACATTTCCTAAGGAGATCAGCGCACTTTCTAAAGGTCAGGGGGTGAAGAGGACTAGTAGTCTTTTCAAACTGAGTCCAGTACTTGAACAAGGCATCCTTAGGGTCGGAGGGCGACTCAGCAGAGCAGCACTACCCGAGGAGGCTAAGCGGCCAGCAATCCTGAGCAAGGATCTTCACGTCACGAAGCTTATCCTCAGAGAAATACATGAGAACTTGGCTCATAGTGGTCGCAATCATGTTATCTCCAAGTTGAGAACAAAGTTTTGGGTACCCGGTGCCAACTCTGCAGTACGAAAAATACTCGCTACGTGTATTGCCTGTCGGCGTGAGCATGGAGTTGCAGGACAGCAGCAAATGGCCGACCTACCCCGAGTCAGAGTTCTGCCAGATGACCCTCCATTTACTAACTGCGGAGTGGACTACTTTGGTCCGTTCGAGATCAAACGTGGTCGAAGTACGGTGAAGAGGTATGGAGTCATTTTCACCTGCCTAACCACTCGTGCAATACACTTGGAGATGGCAGCCTCGCTGGACACAGATTCCTGCATCCATGCTCTCCGTCGCTTCATAGCCAGACGAGGCCAGATAAAGACCCTTCGTTCTGACAATGGAACTAACTTCATTGGTGCAGAGCGTGAACTTAAAAGAGCCATTGCTGAATGGAATGTGTCCAGAATTGAAGACCACCTAAAACAACAAGGCATTCAGTGGATGTTCAACCCTCCCTCAGGACCCCATCATGGAGGGGTCTGGGAGAGATTGATCAAGTCAGTGAAGAAAATCCTAAACGTTACCTTGAGGCTGCAGACACTGGATGAAGAGAGCCTGCATACACTTCTGTGTGAGGCGGAGGCCATTATTAACAGTCAGCCAATAACCAAAGCGTCCAGTGATCCAAATGATCTGGGAGTACTCACTCCCAATCACCTGTTGCTGCTCAGGAACAAACCATCTCTTCCTCCTGGACTGTTCGACAGGCAAGATCTCTACGCAAGAAGAAGATGGAGGCAAGTGCAATACATGTCGGAAATATTCTGGAAACGATGGGCAAGGGAATATTTACCACAACTTCAAGAGAGGCAAAGGTGGACCCGTCCATCTCGCAACTTTTTGGTTGGAGACATTGTGCTTATTGTTGACGATACAGCCCCACGCAACTCTTGGATTACAGGGAAAGTAATCCATGCTATCTCAGACAAGGCAGGAATGGTGCGGCAGGTTAGGATCAAAACCAAGACGAGTGTACTGGACAGGCCCATTACGAGGATTTGCCTTCTGCAGGAATCGGACTGAAGTATTCAACTGCAGAGACTGGAGTTTGTGTACCTTGGCTCCACAAGTGTAATTTGGTAATTGTGTAATAGGGTCACAATTAGGGGCCGGTATGTGGGAGCCAAGTTAAGATAGTTCATATGTTTTAGTATTTATATTTCGCTGTTGTTAAGCTTGTTTGTGTAATTAATAATTTTAGGAAATAGATGCATGTTTATGGTGGAACTAGGTTACGTAGTACCATGAATACATGTGCCTTAAAGACTCGTGTTTATAGTAAAATCCGGGCATCACGGATGTATGCAAATTAGTGCATGCGGTGCGGGAGGGGGGAGAGAGAGAGAAAAGGAGTTAACACGGCATAAGCTATACGGGGCAGCAGGGTAGAACAGAGCCACACGGTTTTCCTACCGTAGTAGGTTATTTTGTTGAGGACAAGTTAAACCTGACCACTCCTGTAAGATGCAAAAACTGTGGAATAAATTTTTTGTTACATCCTTTCACATCGGAGTCCCGTGGAGTTCTTTTTCCTCTTCAAACTGACGTACGCGAGTGAATCACGGGAAAACTGGTCTCACGGCTTAAACAGAAAATGTGGATTGATGTTAGTTCCAAATGGTTAGATGTTTTTCCTTCTAGTAAGGAGATACAGGTGCAGCAGCCAGAGTATTGCTGGATGAAATTATCCCAAGGGTGGAATCTCCAGACTGAGACTCGGTGCTGATCAGAAATCTTCAGAGACCCAGCAAAAAGCAGGGACCATTCCTGGCATAGCTGGCAGCCCAAGCAGCGGTTGAGGTCAAGGGTCGTACTGTTTGGTGCCCTACTAGTCATCATAAGAAGATTCCAGAACCACAACAATAACCATAAAGCTGCAATGGAATTAGTGATGTGTCGGTCGTGAATGAAATGGCTCTTAGAGCCGGCTCTTTGACGTGAATGACGTGAGCCGGTTCCTTGTCGCGAGCCGTGGGTTGTTTTTTTTTTCTTTCTCTCACCCTCTCTCTCGCACTTTTTTCCCGCTTCACTCCGCATGCGAGCCTTGTGCTTTGTGCCGGGAAGAGGGGCGGTAGTTACACACGCAGTAGCACAGGAACAGAGCAGGAGGAAAAGAGAGAGAAAGAGAGCCAGGGACAACAACATCACATTAGAAAGGTATAGTAATCGTCCACAACTATTTTCAGTTGCGGATGATAAAGGATTCAGAAAGTTTATTCATGCAGGTCCATATGACAGAGAATATGCATGTTCTTTTTGTTTTCATATTATAATTTATATTTAATTGTGTTGTGGTTTGCAGTTTTTGTGTTGTTTCACTTTAAATTTGTTTAAAAGAAAAAAGCTGACAATATACAGTGGGGCAAAAAAGTATTTAGTCAGTCACCGATTGTGCAAGTTCCCCCAACTAAAATGATGACAGAGGTCAGTAATTTGCACCAGAGGTACACTTCAACTGTGAGAGACAGAATGTGAAAAAAAAATCCATGAATCCACATGGTAGGATTTGTAAAGAATTTATTCGTAAATCAGGGTGGAAAATAAGTATTTGGTCAATAACAAAAATACAACTCAATACTTTGTAACATAAGCTTTGTTGGCAATAACAGAGGTCAAACGTTTACTATAGGTCTTTACCAGGTTTGCACACACAGTAGCTGGTATTTTGGCCCATTCCTCCATGCAGATCTTCTCGAGAGCAGTGATGTTTTGGGGCTGTCGCCGAGCAACACGGACTTTCAACTCCCGCCACAGATTTTCTATGGGGTTGAGGTCTGGAGACTGGCTAGGCCACTCCAGGACTTTCAAATGCTTCTTACGGAGCCACTCCTTTGTTGCCCGGGCGGTGTGTTTTGGATCATTGTCATGTTGGAAGACCCAGCCTGGTTTCATTCTGTCAAAGGTTCTTTAGTTTCTCCTCAGTGTGCATCTGCCTTTAGTTTTTGTACCCTTTTCATCAGCCTTATTAAATGGCTCACTTTTTGTTAATATTAAGTTTTGTTCGCGTTCCTTCGTGTCTGCATTTTGGATCTTGGTTGACTATGGCAATCTTTGAATAACACAAATTTGGTATACTTGAGTTAGTTTTTCAAAATTTTGAGAAATATGACTTAATCTGATTAAAAAAATCTATCAAATGAATTAAGACATTAAGTGTAAGTTTTACATTTCCAAATACTCATATATCCATTTAATATTATTTTAAATATGTAAGACTGGGATTTTTGTCCTACAGGTTGATAACAACAAGTATCAGGCATAATAAATGAGTTAATATCACAAATTACCTCCCAACATATGTAAACAAAAGAACAAGGAAACTGAAAAAAAAATGGGTTCAAGAAAGGGTAACTTTTTTATCTCTTTTATTTGTCACAGTTATGTGGAATTTCACCCACCGTCTCCTCAAAGAGATGCCCCAAAGCCCTCTGAACTTTGTAAAGGTTGCAAGTAAGAGCAAAAACTGACATAACTTTTTCCTTCATGTCAGCCCTGAATGGGTGATACTTCTAAATATGTACCTGAATGCTTGTGCATTACAGGGAAGTCATCGATAAAGTAAAAAAGCTCTACAATCAAACATGGAAAAAGCATGAGGAGAATTCCCACAGATTCAGGTAAGATCAGACCCTTAAAGCCTTCTAATATTCTGATATAATAATTTTTATTTCCTTTTAAATTCTCTGGAAAAAAAGAAAATGAAAAATGTTTGTAAAGGAAAGACCTGGACACTAAAACATTGTTTCCACAAAAAACCTATCATTGTCACGCTTTGTGTTTATATATATATATATATATATTTATTATTATTATTATTATTATTATTATTATTATTTGATAAAACTATATTCTGCGTGAATGATACTCACTTAAACCTTTTTAGTTCAAAACATCAAGCTGAACAGAATTAGCTCTCTGGGATTTCCTTACATGGACATTTTAACTCACTTTGGCACGGATTGCCTATAGCTAGTATGTGAGTTTGAGCAAACACCACATTAATGGCAGACTATAGAAACCACTCAAGATAAAGCCTCAGACAAAGTAGCATTATTCCTAAAGGTCTTTAAACCAGATCTTGTGCTAACTTTCTAAAGTCTAAAATGTTGCTGGTGTCAGATGACAGGTTTTTTTGCCATTTTTTTCAATATCTGTAACTCCCTTAACTCCTGAACCATTTGTTGAATTGACAGAACTCCAACTGTTCCTGAATTTTTCAGTGACATTAGGGTCGTTACAGTAATCCCACACAGCAGCAGCCCAAAGAAGATGAATAATTGTTGAAAGAAAAGAGAGTGAGTGAGTGTGATGGCGCTCTACAGAAAACAGACATTTTATTGGGCATTTGGGTTCTTTTTTTTTTGTTTTTAATCATTTTGTTTTCAGTATTTTCTGTGTTATTTGCCAAGAATTGGATGCAGTGCTCTGCTTGTAATTACCAAAATGACCCTGCTATCATTGGGGAAAAAAGCAAAGAGTTATGGTAAATGGCCTGTATTTATATAGCGCTTTACTAGTCCCTAAGGACCCCAAAGCGCTTTACATATCCAGTCATCCACCCATTCACGCACACATTCACACACTGGTGATGGCAAGCTACATTGTAGCCACAGCCACCCTGGGGCGCACTGACAGAGGCGAGGCTGCCGGACACTGGCGCCACCGGGCCCTCTGACCTAGGTGGTGGTCAGTAGGCAACGGGTGAAGTGTCTTGCCCAAGGACACAATGACCAAGACTGTCCAAGCCGGGGCTCGAACCGGCAACCTTCCGATTACAAGGCGAACTCCCAACTCTTGAGCCACGATCGCCCCACGATACTTTAAAGAACCATTGAAATTTTTCAAGTGTGACATTTTTACAAAATGTCATACTTGACATACTTGGTCCAAATGAAAAAAACAACAACAAAAAAAACCTCTCCGTGAATCGCTACCTTATTGTGGTGGAGGGGTTTGTGTGTCCCAGGGATTCCAGGGGCTTTTGCCCCTGGTAGGGTCTCCCATGGCAAATTGGTCCTGAGTGAGGGACCAGACAAAGAGCGATTCAGAAGACCCTTTTGAGTAAAACATCGAGGGAACAGTTTACCCTGCCCGGGACAGGGTTACCGGGGCCCCGCCCCGGAGCCAGGCCCGGGGAGGGTACACTGAAAAAATGGGAATTGGCAGGCTTTTGGATTTGCACAAATGAATTTAGTTAATGCTACACAAGCCTTTCATGTTTCTCTTATTTACATTATTGAATAAAGTACCATTTACGTAATTATAAACAATACTGAAACTAATCATTTTTCTTGCATTGATATAAAATGACTAAATTAGTATACTAAAACCATTGTAATCATGTTTGACCACCAACGGAAATGATGTAATATATTCAAAGACAGCAACTAAATATGATTGGACAATCACATAAGCGCGGCCTTTATACAAAAACATTATTCAAGGAGAGCGCAATTGACCGCCAGTTTCTGGAAGACTGTTAAGCCACATGCAACCTTTGGCACTGCGTTAGTGGGCATAGTGAGAAGGTAAGTAAATTAAATACATTTGTTTTACTTGGGGATGTTTTCACAGAATTATTTTGTTGCGTGCTGGGAAAAAAGTTATCTGTAATGCTTTTCGTACAGCATGCACCAAAATGCACTTTTTCCTTTTCTTTTTACACTGCTAGCTAGTGTTGGTATTAGCTACACGACTATAGCTGAAAAATAGTCTAACAAAGTGCACATAGTCGGGAGAAAGCGGCTGTTATCGGTCGGATTTGGAATGTGGCAGAGAACACTGGGTTGTTAGTGGCTTAACAAGCTCATGAAATCTCACCGAGAGAGCGCAATAGTGTTTGTGTTACACTGCTAGTCATTGCTACAGTGGCTAATTGCTGCAACCGTCAGAGTTTAGCAAGCTGGGATTGCCACTGTGAGATATGTTAATTCTGGTGGCTGACACACACGCAAGTCATAACAAGAATCCGTCCACACGTACACAGATATTTTTGAAAATGGAGATTTCCCATTTTAGTTAAAAAAAAAATAAAATCCCATCCATGCTGCAGTCTTGAAAAAATATCTCCGTCCACACACCAAATCCTAGTGTAACAAACAGTGTAGAAATGTTGGTTAATCAGAAGTCTAGAAGCCTGGGAGCGGAAGGAGTAAACAGTTTTGTATACTCACAAAACTTTGAGGTAATTCTGAAAAGTTTTCGTGTTTTTTCTAGAAAGGCAGCTAATTTTGTGTTACCTTTGAAATGATGAAGGCATTTGAAATGTTAATAACTAAAGACAGTATTTTGGATTTTGTGTCTCTCGCTCTCATGGCCAGGTTCACAACGCTATGAAATACGACTGGTGTAGACTCACAACTGGGGAATGCACAAAATTCATACAGCATACAGAAATTTAATAAAAATAAAATGTTTTCGCAAAACCAACTACAAAGTTGGCGTAGGTATTTAGGTTGTGAGAGCGTCCATGTTAAATGTATAAGTTCACCCTGACGCCTGTCTTTCTTAATGGAGGCACAGTAACTGCGTATGTATATGTAAGTGTGTAAAAACTGCAAACAGTAAGATTAACAGCAACTGTATTTTGCCAGTACCTGCTACTGAAGAAATTAATCTCACAGCGTGACGTCTAAAAAGGCGTTGCGTGAAAATCTCAGTTTTCAGTGATACAAAATCCCGTTTGTGTGGACGAAAGACCCAAATGCACAGAAAAAGCTGCGTTTTCAAAAATACCTTGTGTGTGTGGATGTAGACTTAGACTTGGGTTTAAGAACCTTTGCCCATGAATGCCAAATCAGCTGTCATAGTCATTGTTTTAGGTGAAGTGCCCCTTACTTAACTATTATCTTATTCAAGCCCAACTAATACAGATATCTACAAACAGATACGTACATTTGTTCAATGGAGCATGCTCCCAGCACCCCAAGAAAAGCATGGCCAATAAACAGTGGTTCTAATTGTCTAATTAAGTTCTGGATTGTGAATTTTCCAATACTGTCCAAACAAAAGTTACAACCTTTTTGGGGGTTTTTTTTAGTTTGTTTGGAACATATGTGAGCTGCTTCTCAAAACATTATGTATAAATGAGCAAAAGATTGGCACTTTAATGTTCTGCTTGTTGGGAATAACTTTATTTAGTAAAAGTTAATGTTGTTTGTGATGGTGGCATTTTTTACTTTTATGATTACACATGTCTGGAAAATGAAGTTATATTCTTGCTATGTGCAATAACATCAATGTTATTGTATACGTAGATTAGCATAAAGAAACAAAATAAATCTTCAATGTTGGCGTCCAATTTTAAGCGTGTGTGTGTGTGTGTGTGTGTGTGTGTGTGTGTGTGTGTGTGTTAGTTATCTCTGAATCTGACGTAATCCTCTGGATATTGAATGAGCTGACTCTTGATTATCTGTGTCTTACAGGGTTAGGTGGTGCTGGGAATGTGGAGTTGTAAGGGGTGCACAGAAACGGTATCAAGTCGTTCCAAGCTTTTGCATCACTAAAGATTAAAACATCCACATTTTGGACGTCGTTCTCACTTTCCATGTACATACCTGCATTGTCCATGCACCTTTAAATGCCCTTATTGTCCATCAAAATAAAATCCACAGCACGGGGGTCACTACCAAAAAAAAGGCGATTTTCAGTTGCCACCTTTGCGAATGCAATGATTTAGCATCAGAGCGTGATTATTTTGCTCACATATATGCGCATCTTAAAAGAAATGAGACACTTACTTGTATATTTCTAGGCTGCAACTTTAAAACAAACATTTACTGTACATTTAAATCACACAAAAACCGTAAACACAGACATTATACACCAGGTGATTTTAAACGAGGTATAGTAAGAACAGGAATCGCACCTACAAATGAATTTGAGGAAAATAGTCAGGAGTTTGTAGATCAGTTGGATACTGTCATTCCTTCACATGGTCAGTGTGATACTGAGGACTTGCAAAAAGTCATAGAGCAAAGTTTTGCAACTACTCTGCTAAAGCTGGAGCATTTGGTCCATGTGCCAAGCACAGCTATTGATGTATTTTTAGAGGAACTCTATCATTTGATACGGTCGGCACCTGTACCCTTATCCTGTGATATTGTGACGAATATCTTTAATCAAAGAAACCTCCCCATTGATAAAGATCTCATTACAGAAACTATTAATGCAGTTTTTTCAGGTAATCCTGTACTAAGGTCCATTCAAAAGGGTGGTCCGCTAAGCACAGCATATCTGCGTAAGCAGTATTACAAGGAAAATTTCTGTGTTTTAGAACCAGTTGAATATATACTTGATGCTGAAAAGAAACACAGTTTCCAATATGTCCCATTGCTGAAATTGTTACAGCAGCTGTTGAGTAGAAAAGATGTTGTTGATGAAGTTGTGAAATGCCATAAACAACAGGTGGGAACAGACTCTACTGGGTCATATCATTACAGGTCTTCAAGTGATGGTTCCCTATTTAAGGAAAACTTTTTCCTTTCTGGAGAAAATCTAAGGATTTCCCTACGTTTTTATGTGGATGACTTTGAAGTCTGTAACCCCCTTGGTACCTCACTGAAGAAACACAAGCTTTGTGCCATTTATTGGGTTTTGACTAACTTGCCTTCAGGATCTCATTCCTCCTTATCGTCCATCTACTTGTCAGTGTTGTGCAAAACCACTGACGTTAAAACTTATGGTTATGACAAAATCTTGGAACCTCTTCTACAGGATCTGAAAACTCTTGAAGAACATGGCATTTATGTTCCACTATTAGGAGAGTCAGTCAAAGGTACAGTCGTAAGTGTAATCGCAGATAACCTTGGAGCACACAGTGTTGCAGGATTTATGCAAAGCTTTTCTGTAGAATACTATTGCAGATTTTGCACAGGGAAGAGCAGTGATATTCAGCTGTATTCTGTAGCGTCTGGTGCTTTCACGCTAAGAAGCAAAGACCTTCACCAAGTCCATGTCAAACAAGCCCAAGATACAGGTACAGGCTGTTGTGGAGTGAAAAGAGAATGTGTCTTCACCAAAAATCTGTCCCACTTTCATGTCATATTTGGTTATCCGCCTGATCTTGCTCACGATGTTTTTGAGGGTATAATCCCAGTAGAGTTGGCTCATTGCTTGACAGTTCTTATATCAAAGAAGTTTTTCACTTTAGCTGACTTAAACAATGCGATTCTGAAGTTCCCCTACAAATGGGAAGATAAGACAAACAGACCTCATGTAGTGTCACAAACTTTCTCTAGCACCAAAACAGTAGGAGGAAATGCGCATGAGAACTGGAGCTTGCTCCGGTTCTTGCCTTTTTTAGTTGGATCACTTGTGCCTGAAGATGAGCCTGCATGGCTTGTTCTCATGACTCTGAAGGATATCACAGAACTTGTCGTGTCCCCTGTGCATAGTGATGACTCTCTGGCTTTTTTGGAAAGCAAAATTATAGAGCACAGACAGCGATACCAGGCACTGTTTCCTGATGTTAAGCTACTACCAAAACACCATTATTTGGAGCACTATCCACAGATGATTAGGTTTTTTGGTCCAGTTGTTTGGCTGTGGACAATGCGTTTCGAGGCCAAACACAGCTTTTTCAAGCAGGTCATGAGACACACAAGCTGCTTTAAGAATGTGCCTCTCTCCTTGGCCTCAAAGCATCAGATGATGATAGCTTACCATCTAAGCTCCCCATCTCTTGGCAAGTCTGAACTAGAGGTCTCGGCTGTATCAACTTTTCCAGTGGATTTGCTTAAAGAGGAGATGGCTAGAGTCATTAGGCAAACATTCCCTGACATTCTAGAGATAAACCTTGCACAGTGTGTGACAATAAAGGGCATAACTTATAGGAAGGGAATGGTACTGGCCCACAGGGCAGCTGGTGGGTTGCCAGAATTCTGTGAAATAAACCACATCTGCATTGTAAACCAGAGCATATTCTACATTGTCAGAGAGCTCGGTGGCTGGTACAGGGAGCACTACAGAGCTTTTGAGCTCAACCCAGTATCTGCAAGAATATTCACTCTTGTTTCACTCCGTGAACTCCTTGACACTTATCCACTGGTTGACTACAAGATCGGATCAGTCCGCATGGTGACTTTAAAAAGGCATATAGAAATAAAAGGTGTGCAAATATTTGTAATAAGTTCAGTCACATGTATTTCACTAGATACATTCTTTTTTTTTTTTTTTTGTAACTGACTGATATGTATGGGTAACTGTATGAAGACTAAACTGAAGTTATTCTTTCTGGGTGTCTGATGTATTGTTGTTGTTTTTTTTCGTCTACAGAATAGCTGCTTGAAATGGGGACCCCTGTGATCCTAAAGATCATCTTGACTGATGGAACCTGTCAAAGGCTCACTCTCTCCTATGGACCACCTGAATCAATTGAGGATCTCATTGTTGAAGTCAAGAGACAGTGTGGTCTTCAGGGCGATTTCAGACTTCAGTTTATGGATTCCTTGTTTGGGAATGAGTTCCTTAATCTTACTTCAGTTTCAGAAGTGGCAGACAGAGGGACTCTTAAAGTTATTGACATGTCAAGACCCACCACTATGCAGCATGAGGATTATATCATCATAAAAAAATAAAAAGTGAGTGAGTACATTTCAACATTTTCAGCAATCACTCACAATCCTGGCACTGCCATGGTATCTGTAGTCTGCATTTACCACATGTGTATCTGTAGCAGTCAATCATGTTGTAAAACACGGCAACTGGCCAGCGCCGTGTTCCTCTGCGGACAGTGTACTCCCGAACCATCTGGTCCATCACATCCACACCACACTTTGTTTTGTTGTAAAGGGTGACAGTGTTTGGCTTCCTTTTGGTAGTGTTGGGAAGCTGGGAAGAAGGCAAGAAAAGAACAGTTGCTTTGGACACAACCCTCCACACCTAGCCCTGGAAAAAGAGCCATGTGTCAGGTCAAACACAAATGCAAGAACAATCATGCCACTGTGCGATGTGTTCACTGCTACAGATACACATGTGGTAAATGCAGACTACAGATACCATGGCAGTGCCAGGATTGTGAGTGATTGCTGAAAATGTTGAAATGTACTCACTCACTTTTTATTATTATTTGTAAATATGTGTACAAATGGTTGGTTTTTTGTACTGTTTTTATCAATAAATCTCAGCAACAAAGGAAATACACCCATGTGTGTTGATTTCTCCCTAAGATGGCAAACTGAAACACTCCAAGTTTCCTTGTGGCTCAGGAAACTAACCACTCCAAGTTGGTGACTTTTGGAGATTTATTTCCCTGGATGATTGAGAATGCATCAAGACGAACACAAAAGGAAGTTCACAGCTTTTAGCAGCTCCCCCACCCCCTCATTCACACACCCCCACTCCCCTCCAGAATTCCCAGGTAACAACCTAATTTACATATGAATGACTAGACAATTTAGCTTCCACTTGGCTGAAGCTAAAGCCTAGCTAAACACCTACCAGCCATTTGGCTGGAAGGCGGGTTTTAAAGGTAGAAAAGCCAAATGGCTGCTCTCGGGGGACTCTAAGTGCTAGGCCACAGGTCGATGATCGATTTTGTAATCTTATCACCAGACCTGCGACCATATGTTCTGGACACTCGAGTAAAGAGAGGGGCTGAGCTGTCAACTGATTACGACCTGGTGGTGAGTTGGATCAGGTGGCGGGGGAGGACACTGGACAGACCCGGTGCACCTAAACGAATAGTGAGGGTGTGCTGGGAACGCCTAGCAGAGGCCCCAGTCCGTGAGCTTCAACAGCATTCTGAGGGACACTGGGGACATTGACATGGACCATGTTCAGCATCTCCATTGCCAAAGCTGCTGCATTGACCTGCAGCCGCAAGGTGGTTGGTGCCTGTCGTGGTGGTAACTCCCAAACCAAATGGTGGACACCAGAGGTGAAGGGAGCCACCAGGCTGAAGAAGGAGTCCTATCTGGCTTGGTTAGCCTGTGGGACTTCAGAGGCAGCTGACAGGTACGGACAGGCCAAGCGGAATGCGGCTCGGGCAGTGGTTAAAGCAAAAACTCTGGTGTGCGAGGAGTTCGGAGAGGCCATGGAGAAAGACTTTCAGACTGCCTCGAAGAGATTCTGGCAAACCGTCAGGCGTCTCAGGAGGGGAAAGCAGTGCTCTACCTGCACTGTGTATAGTGCTGGCAGAGCGCTGCTGATTTTGATTGAGAAAATTGTTGGGCGGTGGAAGGAATACTTCGAAGACCTACTTAATCCCACTGACATGTCTTCCGAGGAGGAAGCAGAGTCTGGGGATGATGGGGATGACCTGCCAATTTCCGGGGGCGAGGTCAATGAGGCAGTTAAACAACTCCTTGGTGGCAGAGCCCCTGGTGTGGATGTGGTCAAGCCCGAGTTCCTGAAGGCTCTGGGCGTTGTAGGCCTGTCCTGGCTGACACGCCTCTATAATGTTGCGTGGAGATCAGGGGCAGTACCCCTGGACTGGCAGACCGGGTTGGTGGTCCCCATCTTTAAGAAGGGGGGCCGGAGGGTGTGTTTCAACTACAGGGGGATCACACTCCTCAGCCTCCCTGAGAAAGTCTATGCCAGGGTGCTGGAAAGGAGAGTTCGTCTGCTAGTCGTACCTCAGATACAGGATGAACAATGCGGTTTTCGTCCTGGTTGCGGAACACTGGACCAGCTCTTTATCCTCTCAAGGATACTGGAGGTTGCATGTGTGGCATCTGTGGTGGCCACAGCTATCTTTTACGGTGTGGTCTGCTGAGGTGGCAACATCTCTGCCGGGGACAGGAAGAGACTGAACAGGCCTATCCGCAGGGCCAGCTCTGTTCTAGGATGCCCTCTGGACCCAGTGGAGGTGGTGAGTGACAGGAGAATGGTGGCTAAGCTGTCATCCCTGATGGACAACATCTCCCACCCCATGCAGGAGACTCTGACAGCACTGAGCAGCTCCTTCAGTGGCAGGCTGCGGCACCCACGGTGTGGGACGGAGAGATTTCACAGGTCTTTCCTCCCCACTGCTGTCAGACTCCACAACAAAGACTCCAACTGATCAAACACACACATATGAAATAACACTAAATGCAATACTCTTTTTCTGACAAAGTTGTTGTGGAATACACCAGGCACAAACACACGCACACACAGGTATGTACTGCCAACTTCCACATTTATTGAAGCTTTGAGTGTTGAGTTTTGACAGCTGACTCAGTCGTACAGTCTGACAGCTCACGAGCCCAGCTGATCTCCCTCCTGGCCGCCCCTCCCCATCTCACTATAAACACAGCGGAGGGAGACCATCATCAGTACATAAACACCATCAGCTGTTCTTACCGGCCTCGCAGCGCCGCCCTGTTGAGCCTTCTGCTGCACTCCTCCCCTGCAGCTGCGCCCGGGGCCACGCCTCCGCCACAGTTGTATTTTTACTCAGTTGTATAAAGCATTTGTAATCTATTTTTATCCTATTGTATATTTTATTCTGTTTATTCTACTGTATATAGTATTTTATTTTATTCTATTCGGTACAGTTGTGTACAGTATTTTATTCTTATTGTATTCTAATTTTTGCTATATAACTTTTGCACTGTCCACTTCCTGCTGTGACAAAACAAATTCCCCACGTGTGGGATTAATAAAGGTTATCTTATCTTATCTTATGGGAGTTTGCCCAACCAGTCTGCATGTGTTTTGTGGACTTGGAGAAGGCATTCGACCGTGTCCCTCGGGGTGTCCTGTGGGAGGTGCTATGGGAGTATGGGGTGTCTGGCCCATTGCTACGGGCCATTCGATCCCTATACAACCGTTGCAAGAGCTTGGTTTGCATTGCCGGCAATAAGTCGGACTCGTTCCCGGTGGGTGATGGGCTCCGCCAGGGCTGCCATTTGTCACAGATTCTGTGATTTTTTATGGACAGGATTTCTAGGTGCAGCCAAGTGGCAAAGGGCTTTCACTTCGGTGGCCTCAGAATCTCATCTCTTCTTTTCGCGGATGATGTGGTTTTGTTGGCTTCATCGGGTGATGGCCTCCAGCTCGCACTGGAACAGTTCGCAGCCGAGTGTGAAGCAGCAGGAATGAGGATCAGCACCTCCAAATCTGAAGCCATGGTTCTCAGCCGGAAAAGGGTGGAGTGCTCACTCTGGGTTGCGGATGAGTTCTTGCCCCAAGTGGAGGAGTTAAGTATCTCGGGGTATTGTTTGCGAGTGATGGGAGAAGGGAGCTGGAGATCAACAGACGGATTGGTGCTGGTGAAGAGAGAGCTGAGTGTAAAAGCAAAGCTCTCAATTTACCGGTCAATCTACGTCCCTACCCTCACCTGTGGCCACGAGCTGTGGGTAGTGACTGAAAGAATGAGACTGCGGATACAAGCGGCGGAAATGAGCTTCCTCTCCCTTAGAGATAGGGTGAGAAGTTATGGTCATCCAGGAGGGGCTCAGAGTAGAGCCGCTGCTCCTCCACATCGAAAGGAGCCAGCTGTGGTGGTTTGGGCATCTGACAAGGATGTCTCCAGTGCGCCTCCTGGGTGAGGTGTTTCGGGCATGTCCCACCGGGAGGAGGCCCCGGTGCAGACCCAGGACACGCTGGAGAGATTATATCTCTCGGCTGGCCTGGGAATGCGTTGGTGTCCCCCCGGATAAGGTAGAGGAGGTGGCTGGGGAGAGGGAGGTCTGGGCTTCTCTGCTTAGGCTGCTGCCCCTGCGACCTGGCCCCAGATAAAGCGGAAGAAGATGGATGGATAAATGAATGAAAAAAAAATGCCACCTTCCGACAAAAGGCAGTACAGAAAGAGGGAGTCAAGCTAAAGTGGAGCATGGGCTGCAAATTTACAGACTGTGGTGTTTACATGTAAGCTTCCCAAGTGGTGCTGCTTCTCTTTCTGGCCATACAAAAGTCATAGTGCCCAGTTCTGATGAGAGGGGTTTGCAGCAGCACCCTGCAGATTTGAATTGATTACCTTTTTTGAGATGTAAACATTGTCCAAAAAAAGCATCCCTACATAAGCCCACAGTTCCTCTGTGTCCACCCAACACTGAGTGTTTCCTATAAAGGTTTGTCATGTCCACAATTTGCTACTGGATTTCTTCCTTTAGAAGAAGTGCATAACTGGGGGCATGGTGTTTAGAATCCAAGTTCTGACTGCTGGAATGTAGCAGAGGGTTGCAGGCTTTGTGGGAGACCAACAAAGTCTGTTATTCATTATTTACTGTTATGGAATAAGTTCATAACTTAGAGTGTGGCCTTCCAACAGAAAGGCTCACCCCCTGCATGAGAACGTACAAGCACTGAGCAGCTCGTTCAGCAGTAATCTTTGACACCCACAGTGTAGGAAGGAGCGCCACCGCAGGTCATTCTTACCAGCAGTTGTCAGACTCTATAACGTAGTTTACCATCTTACTCACCAGCTTGTTTTTTCGCTGTACATTTTATACATAGCCCTGCACATTTTATACATATTTCCGTACAAATGTCTGTACATTTTTACTTGTATATACAAACTTTGTGTCTTCCTGTTATATTTTATATTCCCTTTGCTATAAGAGCTGTGGAACACCACAATTTCTCATCCATAGGATAATAAAGGTCTATTCTATTCTATTCTATTCTATTCTATTCTATTCTATTCCATTCTATTGATTTTTAGTGAGAATTTTTTTGGCATTATGATAGAATAACAAGAGTTGTTAAGTAGCCTCGCCATTTGAAGCATATTTAAGGAACTGAGACAACAATTCTGAAACAAAAATATCCTCTATCAAATATAAGCTATAATCATTCAACACAGCCAATGTAATATGAGAAAAAGCAACAAACACTGCTCTAAGGAATAATAGATAGAAAGTAGACCTCACTAAAACAGGATGCAACCATGCTTCCTGAATCCATGACTGTGGTAGTGTTACACCCCTGAAATGATGGGCCAACACATCTCCCGTGCAACTTATTTATTTTTACAGAAAACTGTAAAGACAGAAAAATGTATGAATAATCAGTTCTTTCGTCGCGCGGACCGTTGCCACGCTGCCTCTTCACCACTGACACTACTTCTTCTAGTGTTGAAAACATTACTTTTTACAAGTAACTTATACAGTTTTATATTCATATGCACCACCATAAACTGCTTAAATCACAAAAATACATTTTACTATACACATGAATAACATTGTGAACTCTGATTACAGTTTTATATTGTTTTTACTACTGTTTTAATCTATTTATGAACATGACTTCTTAACTGTATTTATTAAACTAGATTTCTTTCAAATAAACGTTCTTCTTAACATATTTCTATAGCATTCAGTCTTCATGAACTAAACATAAAGCAATTCACATTTTCTCCTATTGTGCAAAATATATATCTTGTGGCTTTAACCCAAAAATACCTGCACCGAGCTCACAGAGTTTCGGTACAGTCTAACACTTGGATTGGCACAGGCTAACAACAGGATGAACTTGGAAATTAGAAAGAGACCTGTTTTATTGTGTTAATGTTGTCATTTTGAGCTAAAAATAAATGGCTAAATAATCATTTGTTTCCCATACGGTCATATCACAAAGAATATGCATCTGCTTAAATCAAATCCAAGTCAAATGGTTAAAAAATAATTTCACACAAAAAAAAAGAGCTACCACACTGGGAAGGGTGAAGACAACTGGGTTGACCGGCCCTGGCCACGAGGTGTCCCTTATTTATTTTTCAGGGAGTTGGCAATCCTAGTCACTAACCCCCTCCCTCCTGTGCTGAATCATAGAGCGAGCGAACGAATCACTAACTCACTCACTCACTCACTCACTCACTAACCCCCTCCCTCCTGTGCTGAATCATAGAGCGAGTGAACGAATCACTCACTCACTCACTCACTCACTCACCCCCTCCCTCCTGGCTCACAGCTTCTTCTTCTTCTTGGTTGGCAACCAATGTTAAGGCGCATTACCGCCCCCTGGCTCACAGCTCAGTGGACATTTAGATGAGAAAATATATATTTAACACATTTAAGGAAAATACTAATAAAATAAAAATAAACAAAATAAATGTTTATTAAGCAATTTTGATAGGAAATTGCTTAATTTTAGAAATGTTTTTGCTCTTTTTTGCTCTATAAAATAGTTTTTTTTTTTTTTTTTAGAATCATTCATCTTAGCAGTGACATTTACGTGAAAAGAGAAACAAATTAAGTTTGAGTGAAAATGTAAATTTTTTGCACTCTCTGGTCAACTGACTCAGTGAATCAAATGACTCAAAAAACCCCGATTCACTTTGGTGAGTGACTCATTAAAACTCAATTCAATAAAAAGAATCAAATTTACCATCACTACTCTCCACCGCTGACACTACTTCTTCTAGTGTAGCGTCAGCTACCGATGCATACAGGACCGAGCGCCCTCTGCTGGCGAAACTTATACAACAGTAAAACTGACATTGCAGTGGCCATACTAAAAGAAAGTGTCTTTCAGTATAAATAAAATGGGGGGGGGGGGGGGGGGGGGGGGTACTATTTTCACGTCTCTGTCTGTAACATAGTGCCACAGTAGGCCTGTGGTGATCGGCAGTTGTTTAACAAGCTAGTGTCCTGTATGGCAGTTTGTGCCAGAGAAACCACTTCTGCATCAATTTTTCATTTAATAACTTTTAAGTGGGCTGAGATCAATTTCTTTGCCTTGAGAAACTCTTGGATCACTTTTGCAGTGTGCTTTCGGTCATCATCCTTTCATACTTTGAAACTTCTGTCGTGGAAGTTTTAAAGAAACTGCACACACCTGGTGAGTGTCGTTTTGAAGTTTAATTACATGTTGTGCCAAGATAAGGACAAGGAGTCCCACCATCTGTTTAATGTCTCACATTATAGTGTTTTAAATAAAATAAAAGCCTTTTATATAGAATTAGCAGAAATGACAATGACAAAACAGGTACATTGTATTTTACTCTAAAGATTGCAAATCTTTCCACACTAAAGCTAACCTTATTTATTTATTTTTTGTCGGGTCCTGTTTGTTTGTTTGTTTTTTCAAGATTACAACTGTCAATTAATTGCAATGGATCCAACAATGCCATTGTCACTCAGGAAAACACTCCAGTGGGATCTAAGATTGTTTGTGACAGGGACAGAACCGTCATCCCTGTGACTCCAGAGCTTTTCAAGATCTTAATAAAAGTATGTTTTTCTTAAATTCTTAATTTTTTCTTATTAATTTCAGGTCTTCGTTATTCATCAAATGTTCCACCATGATATCCCTATGTGTTGAAATCACATGTTTAGTCACATGTTAAATCTTTGATAAACAGGGGCCTTTACCCTTAATGGATTAAATCAAATATAATTCTTTAGTGTCTTCTGAAATTAGCTGCCTAGAGTACTTTTTCAGCAATTCATCTGTATTAATAACTTTGTGGATGCTCCTTGTTTCATCCTGTGTTCTGCCTCTTACACTCACTAGCTAATTTATAGAGCAGGCAACAGCTTAATTTTGAAATTTAGTTATCAGGCTGTGCGAAATGTAACACTGCTATAACTTTAATTAATTAATTGTAATACATTTTAATATTTGTAAATGGACTGATTCTTATATAGCGCTTTTCTACTCTCAGAATCAGAATCAGAATCAGAAAGGGTTTTATTGCCAAATGTTGAGCGGGTTTACAACATTAGGAAATTGCTGCGGTGCTTCAGTGCAAACATACTGTTATAAATACTGTTATAAATTAAGCTTAAATAGACATGAAAATAAAAATGAGAATAAGAATTAAAAGTGCTAAGTAGATAGATATATACATGATATATACATGAGTGCAGGTGGTGATCAGTGCCAAACATGGAATGATGCAGTGAACACAGCGTAGGGTCATGTGTTAGTGGTGGGAACAGTCATATGGTTATTGTTCATGTGTCCGACAGCAGAGGGGAAGAAACTGTTCTTATGGCGAGAGGTTCTGGTGCGAATGGACCGGAGCCTCCTGCCTGAGGGGAGCAGGTCAAACAGACTGTGTCCAGGGTGAGAAGGGTCAGCTGAGATCCGAGCTGCACGCCCCAGTGTCCTGGAGGTGTACAGGTCCTGCAGAGATGGGAGTCTGCAGCCAATCACCTTCTCAGCAGAGCGCACAACATGCTGCAGTCTCTGTTTGTCCCTGATAGTGGCTCCAGCGTACCACACAGTGATGGAGGAGGTGAGGATGGACTCGATGATTGCAGTGTAGAATTGCATCATCGTCCGTGTTGGCAGGTTGAATTTCTTCAGCTGCCTCAGGAAGTACATCCTCTGCTGGGCTTTCTTAATGACGGAGGTGATGGTGGGCTCCCACTTCAGGTCCTGGGTGATGGTGGTACCCAGGAAGCGGAATGAGTCCACAGAGGTGATGGGGGTGTCAGTCAGGATGATGGGGGGGAGTGGGGCTGTGTGCTTCCTGAAGTCCACAATAATCTCCACTGTCTTCTGGGCATTCAGCACCAGGTTGTTGTGGCTGCACCAGGACACCAGACGTTCAACCTCCCTCCTGTAGGCAGACTCATCCCCGTCCGAGATTAGTCCAATAACGGTGGTGTCATCTGCAAACTTGATTAGCTTGACAGACTGGTGGGTGGAGGTGCAGCAGTTAGTATACAGGGAGAAGAGCAGAGGAGAAAGAACACAGCCCTGAGGGGAGCCGGTGCTGATGGTCCGGGAGTCCGAGACATTCTTTCCCAGCCTCACATGCTGCTTCCTGTCCGTCAGGAAGTCAGTGATCCACCGGCAGATGGGATCAGGCACATTCATCTGGGAAAGCTCGCCTCGGAGATGGTCTGGAAGGATGGTGTTGAAGGCAGAGCTGAAGTCCACAAACAGGATCCTGGCGTAGGTTCCTGGGGAGTCCAGATGCTGCAGGATGAAGTGTAGGGCCATGTTGATGGCATCATCTACAGACCTGTTGGCTCTGTATGCAAACTGCAGGGGGTCCAGGAGGGGGGCCGTGAGGGTCCTGAGATAGGAGAGAACCAGGCGCTCAAATGACTTCATGACCACAGATGTCAGAGCCACGGGTCTGTAGTCATTTAGTCCAGTGATCCTAGGTTTCTTGGGGACAGGGATTATGGTAGAGGACCTGAAGCAGGCAGGCACATGACATGCCTGCAGTGAGGAGTTGAAAATGCCAGAAAACACTGGGGCCAGCTCGTTTGCACAGTGTCTGAGGGTGGCAGGAGACACACCGTCTGGGCCGGGAGCTTTTCGAGCATTCAGACTCTTAAACTGCTTCCTCACACCTTCTTCATGAATATGAAGAGTTGTGGTGGGAGGAGGTGGTGTGAAAACCTCTTTTGTGTGGGGTGAGGAGGGGGGTGTTGTAGGTGAAGTGTTTGAAGGTGGTGATGGCTCTATGGAGGGGGGAGAGGTGGGGGAATGAGTGTCCAAAGTGTCTCTATTGTTGGGGCCGTTGGAGGTGTGAAGGCTGCCTGATGGCTCATCAAAACGGCAGTAAAAGTCGTTGAGGGTGTTGGCTAAGAGCAAGTCATCAGTGGAGTGGGGGGTTTTAGGCTTGTAGTTGGTGATATTCCTAAAACCTTTCCACACAGAGGCCGAGTCATTCTCTGAGATCTGCTGCTGCATCTTCGCAGAGTGCTGATGTTTAGCAACGTCCACTTCTTTAGTGAACCTGTACTTGGCCTCTCTGTAGCAGTCCCTGTCTCCGCTTCTGAACGCCTTTCTCTTTTCCAGCCACAGCTTTTTGAGTTTAGCAGTAAACCAGGGTTTGTCATTGTTATAACTCACCCTGGTGCGTGATGGCACAATGCTGTCCTCACAGAAGTGGATATAGGAGGTGACAGTGTCCGTAAACTCGTCCAAGGTGTTAGAAGCAGCCTTCATTGTGTCCCAGTCTGTAGACTCCGAACATGTGCGAAGCTCCTCCACAGCCTCGTTGCTCCACAGTTTTTTGGTCCTCACGACAAGTTTTGAGAGCTTCAGCCTCTGTCTGTACGCGGGGATTAGGTGGATCATGACGTGGTCAGAAAGTCCGAGTGAAGCGCGGGGCACCACACGATAGGCCCCGCACGCATGATAGGCTGATCGTGCTGTAACAGTGGAGTACTCAAAGCACTGTATACAACATACCTCATTCACACCCACTCATGCGAGCACTTCTAAACGCAAGTGCACACAGCACATTCACACACAGTCACACTCCGATCAACGCATTGGAGGGAGATTTGGGGTTATTATCTTGCCCAAGGACACTTGACATGCAGACTGGGGAAGCTTAGGATCGAACCACCAAACTTCCGATCAGTAGCTGACCTGCTCTACCACCTGAGCCACAGCCACCTACAAATTTGTCAGTATATTAAAAAAATCCACCAAGGTCTTCAAGTCTAAGTTAATGATATACTGGTTGAAAACTGACAACCCCCCCACCCCCAAAAAACAAAAACAAAAAACATATAACTTAGAATCAATGATTCCTATATGTGTGGTTTATATTGTCAATATACAGGGAGTGCAGAATTATTAGGCAAATGAGTATTTTGTCCACATCATCCTCTTCATGCATGTTGTCTTATTCCAAGCAGTATAGGCTCGAAAGCCTACTACCAATTAAGCATATTAGGTGATGTGCATCTCTGTAATGAGAAGGGGTGTGGTCTAATGACATCAACACCCTATATCAGGTGTGTATAATTATTAGGCAACTTCCTTTCCTTTGGCAAAATGGGTCAAAAGAAGGACTTGACAGCCACAGAAAAGTCAAAAATAGTGAGATATCTTGCAGAGGGATGCAGCAGTCTCAAAATTGCAAAGCTTCTGAAGCGTGATCATCGAACAATCAAGCGTTTCATTCAAAATAGTCAACAGGGTCGCAAGAAGCATGTGGAAAAACCAAGGCGCAAAATAACTGCCCATGAACTGAGAAAAGTCAAGCGTGCAGCTGCCAAGATGCCACTTGCCACCAGTTTGGCCATATTTCAGAGCTGCAACATCACTGGAGTGCCCAAAAGCACAAGGTGTGCAATACTCAGAGACATGGCCAAGGTAAGAAAGGCTGAAAGACGACCACCACTGAACAAGACACACAAGCTGAAACGTCAAGACTGGGCCAAGAAATATCTCAAGACTGATTTTTCTAAGGTTGTATGGACTGATGAAATGAGAGTGAGTCTTGATGGGCCAGATGGATGGGCCCGTGGCTGGATTGGTAAAGGGCAGAGAGCTCCAGTCCGACTCAGACGCCAGCAAGGTGGAGGTGGAGTACTGGTTTGGGCTGGTATCATCAAAGATGAGCTTGTGGGGCCTTTTCGGGTTGAGGATGGAGTCAAGCTCAACTCCCAGTCCTACTGCCAGTTTCTGGAAGACACCTTCTTCAAGCAGTGGTACAGGAAGAAGTCTGCATCCTTCAAGAAAAACATGATTTTCATGCAGGACAATGCTCCATCACACGCGTCCAAGTACTCCACAGCGTGGCTGGCAAGAAAGGGTATGAAAGAAGAAAAACTAATGACATGGCCTCCTTGTTCACCTGATCTGAACCCCATTGAGAACCTGTGGTCCATCATCAAATGGGAGATTTACAAGGAGGGAAAACAGTGCACCTCTCTGAACAGTGTCTGGGAGGCTGTGGTTGCTGCTGCACGCAATGTTGATGGTGAACAGATCAAAACACTGACAGAATCCATGGATGGCAGGCTTTTGAGTGTCCTTGCAAAGAAAGGTGGCTATATTGGCCGCTGATTTGTTTTTGTTTTGTTTTTGAATGTCAGAAATGTATATTTGTGAATGTGGAGATGTTATATTGGTTTCACTGGTAAAAATAAATAATTGAAATGGGTATATATTTGTTTTTTGTTAAGTTGCCTAATAATTATGCACAGTAATAGTCACCTGCACACACAAATATCCCTTTAAAATAGCTAAAACTAAAAACAAACTAAAAACTACTTCCAAAAACATTCAGCTTTGATATTAATGAGTTTTTTTTGGGGTTCATTGAGAACATGGTTGTTGTTCAATAATAACATTATTCCTCAAAAATACAACTTGCCTAATAATTCTGCACTCCCTGTATATATATAGCTTATAATTAAAATTGTGGGGGGGGGGGGGGGGGGGGGACAACAGCCAGTTTCTTAACAAAAGCATTTCTGCTCTGAACTGGAAGAAAAAACCCTGAGTAGAAGCTCACATCAAGAAAATAGCTCCTCGGTTCACAGTAGCATCGCTCTGCTAACATGCTAACAGCACATTTGAGCTACTCACTCCCTCCCTCCTGTGCTGAATCATAGAGCGAACGAATCACTCACTCACTCACTCACTCACTCACTAATAGGGTTGCCAACCGTCCCTTAAAAAACGGAATCGTCCCGTATTTAGAAACAAAAGTACACGTCCCGTATTGAGCTAATGAGGGATGTACTTTGCCCCGTAATACGGTGAGAATCAAAAGTAGTCTATAAATGTTAATGGAATTAATGCTTTGTTTGAAAACATAATTCCCAGCCCCTCTCCTGCTTTGTGACCAATGAGCTGACAGCACACTTATGACAATTCGAGTATGACAATTCAGATTACCGCTTATCTCATTGGTCGAGGAAAGGTCGCTTGCGGAGAAAATAATCCCCCTAAAATAGCTAAAACTAAAAACAAACTAAAAACTACTTCCAAAAACATTCAGCTTTGATATTAATGAGTTTTTTGGGTTCATTGAGATCATGGTTGTTGTTCAATAATAGAATTATTCCTCAAAAATAAACTTGCCTAATAATTCTGCACTCCCTGTATAGCACTTTACTCAGTCCCTAAGGACCCCAAAGCGCTTCACACGTTCAGTCATCCACCCATTCACACACTCGTGTTGGCAAGCTACATTGTAGCCACAGCCGCCCTGGGGCGCACTGACAGAGGCGAGGCTGCCGGACACTGACGCCCTCTGACCACCACCAGTAGGCAACAGGTGAAGTGTCTTGCCCAAGGACACAACGACCGACACTGTCTGAGCCGGGGCAACCTTCCGATTACAAGATGAACTGCCAACTCTTGAGCCTTGATCGCCCCATGTAAGGAATTATATGGGGGTTTCACTAAGTTTCACATTAGTTTGGACCTTTGATTCCTTCTTCAAGCTCAAATAAGGTCAAACTTGTATAAAGTGGATTTTTTTCTTGAAAACTAACTGCTTGTGTTTGCACTTGCAACATTTAGGAAGTGACATTGGTATATGGGGATTATAGTTTCCAAATATCATTTGACCTAACCTTTACATTTCACATCTGCTTCTCTTTCAAATTGACCTAAAATCTTTAACAGAAAGAATTTAAAGAATTAGCTGACGTATTTAGAAATTTACTGTGGCACAATAATATTTAACAAGCTCAATTTATTATACAGATATTTACATTACCAGTTTATTATCGATTTACCTACTCTTAAATAATGTTTGTGTAAAAATAAAATCCACATAAACATCTGTCATGTAATCCTAATCTAAGTAAACTTCAACTTTCAAGTATGCCCTACACTTATTGTCTCCTTCTATTCTAGGAGAGATTCACAAATACTGGGCCAAAGATTCACTTCGACTTAAAAAGAGACTGATTTTCAAAACAGATTTTGATAACAGGGACCTCATGAATTCATTGTTTTCAATAACAAAAGGGTTTGCACAGTAACTAGAACTAACCACCGTATATGTAATATCACATATATAATGATATCATGAAAGATTTCAATTCCAAGTAACTGATAATCCAGTTCTAATGTTTTAAAGGCAATCGGATTAAACAGGTCTATACATTTCCCTAAAAGTTTTCACGTGATAACCTTATCACTGACCTCTTCCTACATGTTTGCCATCTTCCATTAAATTCAGTGAGCACTTGTCTTTCACACAAAGTACATTTCAAACTGTTTAAATTTTGCTCTTTTTGTAATTTATAATCTGTTGGTGTCAATTCCAGGAGAATCCTTTCTCAAAAAAGAGATGGGACACTTGTTCAGTTGTTGGGAATGGTGGGATTCTGACAAACAGCGGCTGTGGAAAAACGATTGATTCAACTGATTTTGTTATTAGGTGAGAAAGATGTCAAGAACAAAAATCATGATGAGGACTCTTCTCTCTGTAAGTAATATTTTGTTGTTTTTTTCAGGTGCAACCTTCCTCCTCTGGAAAATGAATTTAAGAGTGATGTTGGCATGAAGACTAACCTTGTGACAGCAAATCCAAGCATCTTAACAAAGAAGTGAGCCAAGAGTGACTCTAACATTGAACTGACCTGTTAGTTTTGTCTTGTTTCTTTAACTAATATATTATTTTGCAGGTATGGGTCACTGATGGCACGTCGACGGGCGTTTGTAGACAGTCTCCACCAGTATGGCAACTCCCTGCTCCTCTTTCCTTGCTTCTCCTCTGGTGGTACTCGTGCAGTGTGTCAGCGGGCTGTGTATGCCATTGAGGACATGGAAATTCCTATCCAACCAATCTTCACAAACCCTCAGTACTTACAAAGTATGGACCAATTCTGGAATTCTCAGGGGGTAAAGGGACTTCGGGCTAGCACTGGAGCTTATATGATTAGTCTGGCTTTGGAATTATGTGAAACAGTTCATCTTTATGGATTCTGGCCATTTAGTAATCATCCATATAAGCTCTTTCCCCTGACTAACCACTACTATGATAATGTACCCTATAATAGTAGAATCCATGCAATGTCAGATGAGTTTTACTACTGGGTGCAACTGCACAACAAGGGCATTCTCAAGCTTCATCTTGAAGACTGTAAATCAGGTCAGGTCTAGTTTATATGATGGAATAAAATAAAAAAAAAGAGTCAAAGGAGCTTGCAAAGAAAAGCGTCTGGACTTCTTTAAGTTGCTTGAAGACGTTTCACCTCTCACCCGAGAAGCTTCTTCAGTTCTAAGGTCAAATGGTGGGGAGTCCCAGATTTAAACCTAGTGGGAGTATCCCCCCAAAGAGGGACCCCTGATGATCCTCTAATCACATGAGCCAAGGTGTGAAAATGGTGTGGGTCCACATCAGCCAGGGTTTCGGGTGAGTTCATTGTGAAACCTGGCCACACCTTATCATGTGAATTCCTGAGGTCAGATGGCCCAGGATGTGAGTGGGCGTTAAGGCGTCTGGGGAGGGATCTCAAAACTGGATTATAGATGGCAGACAATTGGTGCTGTAAACCCCCGCCTCTGTTCAAAGATGGTCGCTCAAAGTGGACATAGATGGCTTCTTTCACTCCTCTTTCAAACAATCTGTCCTCTCTGTCCAAAATGTGAACATCGGCATCCTCAAAAGAGTGTCCTTTATCCTTAAGATGCAGATGGACTGCTGAGTCTTGTCCTGTGGAGGTGGCTCTTCTATGTTGTGCCATGCGCTTGTGAAGTGGCTGTTTGGTCTCTCCAATGTAGAGGTCTGGGCATTCCTCGCTGCACTGTACAGCATACACCACATTGTTAAGTTTGTGTTTTGGTGTTTTGTCTTTCGGGTGAACCAGTTTCTGTCTGAGCGTGTTACTGGGTCTGAAATACACTGGGATGTCATGCTTGGTAAAACTCTCCTGAGTTTTTCTGATACACCGGCTACATAGGGGATTACAATGTTGTTGCGTCTGTCCTTCTTATCCTCCCTCGCTGGTGTCTGATCTTCTTTTCTGTGCCTCTTTGCTCACTTTATGAATGCCCAATTAGGATAACTACATGTTTTGAGTGCTTCCTTTACCTGTGTGTGTTCCTTCTTTTTTCCTTCAGGCTTAGAGGGAACATGTTCTGCCCGGTGGTGTAGGGTCCTAATTACTCCAAGTTTGTGTTCCAGAGGGTGATGGGAGTCAAAGAGGAGGTACTGGTCCGTGTGTGTGGGCTTCCGGTAAACTTCAATGTTGAGGTTGCCATTCTCTTCAAGTATGTTGTGGTAAGGCAGAGGTCTAACAGTGTGCAGATCTGATCGGGTGTGAAGTTGGTCCTGTCTTCCAAGGAGCTGTCTTCTTGTAGTCGTTTTCTGATAGTCTCCCTGGCCTCCATGGTGGGTATGCAAGTGAAGAGAGAGACTACATCAAAGGACACCATGGTTTCATCTGGATCCAGGGTAAGTTTCTGGACCTTGTCGGTGAAGTCGGTGGAGTTCTTGATGTGGTGTGGGGTGTTCACCACGAGAGGTGCAAGGATGGTAGCAAGGTGTTTTGCAATGTTATAAGTGGCTGAGTTTATGCTACTGACTATGGGTCTGAGCGGGACATTTTCCTTGTGGATTTTAGGAAGTCCGTAAATGCAGGGTATGGCATCCCCTGGATAAAGGCGGTGATATGTAAGGCGGTCAATGGTTTTTCAAGGTCCTGAAGGCAAGCTATAACTTTCTTTTTGTAGCTGCTTGTGATACAAGTGATACAAGATCAAGGTGACTGAGGCAGCTCTGCCATGTTGTAGCTCAGACAGAGGTGAAGAGGCGAGGTCACAGGTGACTGATGATTCGGTGCTATAGATTAACTAGTATTTATTATCATGACTATTGTTAGGCTGCTGATGTAAATTGATTCATTAGTGTATATTTGACAAAGAATCTGAATTGACATGTCTCACTTTTTATATGGCGTGAATCAATGTGTTATTTTATCAGGCGGCAATATGTCCTAGTGCAGTCAGAGGGGAAGAGCCAGGGCCAAAGGTGAGGCACATCAAGCACAGAATAACAATAATATGCCAGCAGTTTATCTCAGTTAACGAGAGGAGAAGGCATGTGTGTGGCCCCTTCACATAGTGGACATTGAGTTGTTGTGTGGGACACCAGTAAAAGCATGTAGAATAGCATATGTAGGCAAGTATATTTCTCCTTTTTTATCAAGAAGCAAAGACAAAAAGGGGAAAAAAAGAAACAGGGCAGGGTTCGGTAGTTGAATCATCCGTCCCCACCAATGCCAAAACCAAATCTACGCCCTTGGTCTATTTAGTATAACGGTGTTCATTTGATACAGACCGCAATATCAATGTGCTGGATTCTTGTTTTGATTCAGATCCCATACCTGTCGGCTTAATTTGTTTCTTTTGTCTTTCACGATTTGTGGATAAGTAGTGTCTCCCCCCCCCCCCGTTGAGTAGAGTGCAGCGGGATCTATCTCCGCAGAACAAAGCACACACAGAGGACGTCATTGCAAGTCTAAAAGATACCACAACTACTTTGAATCAGATACAAAACTTGTTCATGTCCTTTATCTGCAATTGTTGCACCCCCAGAGAGACATGACTCCATTCTCCTTTTTCTTGCAACTTGCAACAGGTTATCACTGCAGGAAAAGAAAAATGTCTGTGATTAATTGATGTTTTTAACGAAATCCTTTTATTGCATGTAACGCACAGACACACCAACAGAGGGCAGTAATATCTCTTCAACATACATTGTAAAATTAGTATTATGACACTCCCACTTAATTGTACCATGGAGCTCACTTACCTGACTGCCATTGCTTGTTTCTTTCCAAAAAAAAATTATGCACCTATATCACAGTGCTACTAGAAAATAAAACGTGTTCTCTTTTGTTTTGAACGCACACAAAAAAAATGTACTGTGTCCATCTTAGACAAAACTATTATTCTGCATTGCAGTTATATGCTTGACATCTTAACATAAGCATAATGCAGGCATGTTAAGCATATGATAACCCTTTTTAAACTGAACACAGTCCAATCTTCTCTCTGAGATACTCAAACTTTTGTCTAGGCAGTGGTTTGGTTAAGATGTCAGCCTTCATGTTTTCTGTACAGCAATACTTCAGCTGGATTTTTCCATTTTGCACACATTCACGAATGTAGTGCTTTGTTCTTGCATGATCAATTGGATTTTTTGCAATTGCATTTGCTCCTTGATTGTCCTCCAGGATCACTGTTGCTGTGGTCTCCATTCCAAGCTCAGTTAGTAGTCGTCTTAACTAGGGCAGGGTGATATGGCCAAAAATATTTATCACAATATATATTTTAAAATTTGCGATAATGATATAACTGACGATATAATTTTTGCGCGACAAAATACAACTCCACAACTTTACTAGCGCAAAAAAACCCCCCATCCATTTATTTTTTCTTAAACAAGCAGCTGTTTTTCATGTGCATTAAAGCTATATAAACATTTAACATTGCAAATGCAAATTCCTTGCTGAAAGTTTAACCAAAAGGCATTTCCAGTAGAAATGGGCTGACATATCCTGAGCATAACCATGTATAATATCCACTGAAGTTAAAAAGAGGTGCTTTGCTACATTAAACTGCAGTGTGCCAAATAAAAACGTCAAATAAAATGAAAAGGTTTTCGGACCATAAGGTGCACGGGATTATAAGACACATTAAGCAAAACAAAGCAGTCAGATAAATCAAACTTTATTCAACTCATTCTTCTTGCTTCCTCCACTTCTGTACCATTGATTCATTAATGTTGAATTCTCTGGCAGCTGCTCTATTCCCATGTTGTTGCAGTATATTAATGACTAACCTCGTATTTTGGATGGATTATCTCAGTTGTTCTCCTGACTGAGGTTTGGTCCGTTTACAGCATCCTGCCATGCGATTGCATTTGTCTCCAACTATCAGGAACCTTAACGTTAACGTTTATTGAGTGGAAAAGTGTTAGTGTTCATCCTCAAGCTTAGTGTTGCGCGAATCATGAACGAATCATTCAATACTCGAGAATCACTTTAATGACTATTGAATCATGATTCACAAGCCCAACGGACTCACTGACTCATCCCTGTTGCTGTTAGCAGCAATGTATCTAGCTTATAATTAAAATTGTGGAGAAAAACACAACATCCAGTATCTTAACAAAAAAATTTCTGCTCTGAACTGGAAGAAAAAACCCTGAGTAGAAGCTCACATCAAGACAATAGCTCCTTGGTTCACAGTAGCACCGCTCTGCTAACATGCTAACAGCACATTTGAGCTACTCACCCCCTCCCTTCCTGTGCTGAATCATACAGGAACGAATCACTCACTCACCCCCTCCCTCCTGGCTCACAGCTTCTTCTTCTTCTTGGTTGGCAACCAATGTTAAGGCGCATTACCGCCCCCTGGCTCACAGCTCAGTGGACATTTAGATGAGAAAATATATATTTGACACATTTAAGGAAAATACTAATAAAATAAAAATAAACAAAATAAATGTTTATTAAGCAATTTTGATAGGAAATTGCTTAATTTTAGAAATGTTTTTCTTCTTTTTTGCTCTATAAAATAGTTTTTTTTTCTTTTAGAATCATTCATCGTAGCAGTAGGATTTACATGAAAAGAGAAACAAATTAAGTTTGAGTGAAAATGTAAATTTTTTGCACTCTCTGGTCAACTGACTCAGTGAATCAAATGACTCAACAAACTCTGATTCACTTTGGTGAGTGACTCATTAAAACTCGATTCAGTAAAAAGAATCAAATTTACCATCACTAGTAGTAAAACGTAGTTCTACTAACCTGCGCTTGATTACTCTTGAACCGGAACCGGATGTAAGTCCCAAAAAATTGAATTGTAGAACTGAAACTGAATGGTGAGAAGTGAATCTGCAATTATTTGAGAGCTAAATTTTTAAAGGATAAAATACGGTTTCAAAGAAAATGGATTCATTTTCAATCTATAAAATTCCATTTCAATTTAGTGATGATCATTTTCAAACCAATAAATTGAATTTCAAATTAGGCTAATTCATATTCAGTTTTTAAAAGCATTTATTTAAGTTACAATTCAGATTCAGTCCGAGCAATTCAAATTCAAATTTAACTTATTCAAATTCAGTTTCTGATGACACAGATTTATGCCCATACCCTTGGACATAAATCAGCGTGAAGAGAACTATTGATAACAAAAGAAAGAATCTTTGGATAAAATTTATCTGAGGAGAATTAATTTATTTTAGTCTGACCCCAGCCCTCTTGGAGGCTGGCAGCATGGAAGACAGTGGAGACATGGGCAGAACAAATCCAGAGGCCAGCCACGTGGAAGGCAGTGGCAGCAACACTGTTCAGGAGGGTGCCCACGACAGGGATGATGTCCAGCCAGTGGCCTGGAAAGTGGCCGGTGATGTTGAGGTGCTGTACATGGACCGGATGACGAGGCAGGACCAGGCAAGGATGATGCTGCAGACGAGGATGTGGAAACCGCAGGTGGCTTAAGGTGTTCTTTGGATCCACCAGTGGAAGCAGTCACAGACGGACGACGGAGGGACGGAGTCCTCTGGCGAACACAAAGCAAAACCAGCAGGCACTCTCTGGCACTCATGAGGCAAAACCATCAGGCTCGGAATCCTCTGGTGAACACAAGGCAAGCCAGAAGATCTGCCTGAAGCTTGTATGTGGGTATGAGCATGGGCGATGAAAAACTACAGGAAACACCTGCTATTCATCCTTAGATGCAGACTAAGCAGGATTACTCGTAAAGGTCTTCAAACGAGCTCTTCAGTCAAGGCACAAAGCCCTTTGCTAAATGAACCGGTGAGACAAACAAATTTTACCGTCAATGTGCTTAAACTGGTTTTAGTTGAGAAAACTCATGAAAAGGGGACTTAATGAAAAGTCTAAGACCAGCCAGAAAGAAAGAAAAGTTTGGTTTACTTGCTTAGCAGACTCCCACTGAGGATGTGTACAAGTGGGTGAAAAAATTGTCTGACAGGCAAATAAATCAAGCAGAGAAAATTCTCTTGCAAAAATGTTGAACTTTGCTGTGATGTAGAGATAAATTCCACTAGTGGAGCTGATCACAGCCACAGATTCAGAAACCTGAACCAACACTGCGGATGTGGAAGCAGAGCAACTGCAAATGAAGTTTTGGCCTCCTCAGCAATGCAAATCTTCCAGCACCCATGGTGCAGACAACATAGTGAGGACAACATAATCGTCATCTGACAGACAACAGTGGGCCCAAGGTTTTTCAAGACCACAAAGACTACCATGGAAAACTTTGTCACTGCTTAGTAACAAAAACATTTATGACAAGGCTGACACATCACAGTGAAAGGAGAAAGACAGTCCCTGAACTGAGGAGAGGGGATTGTTGGGTTTTTGAGGGAGAAGACAAATATGCTCAAAAGTACATTTTATTAAATTTATGAAGCAATTCAAGGTTCAAGTTAAAAACCGCTGCCTTGTCTGTGCTCACTCAGGAGACCAAATGAACAAAGAGCACCACACCCACTGCCTGGGTGTGGTAGCAGATAAATTTTATCCAAAGGAAAGTGGGGAAGAGAGCTTCTTTATGGCCCTGTTTCTTCTAACAGAGTCAACCTTAACGTTTTGAACCTTCTGGTGCCATCAGCAGTCCAGGCAGACCATCCCCCTCAAACATCCCCAGATAGACTCTTTCCCCTGACTAACCACTACTATGATAATGTACCCTATGATAGGAAAGTCCATGCAATGCCAAATGAGTTTTCCCACTGGGTGGAGCTGCATAATAAGGGCGTGCTCAAGCTTCACCTTGGAGACTGTAAATCAGATCAGGTCTAGTTTGAATTTTGCAATAACAAAAGAATATGTTCAAGTATCCAACTGAGAGGCCAAGACATTATTTCAACAGTCTTTCTTTTAATTATTGTTCCATTTCATGTGTTAGAAATAAGTTTTTTTTTGCTAAAGTTTCTTTTTAACAACATTTGCAGTGCATGGTCATGATAAAGTTGATATATTGTATATTGTACCCTCCTTCTAACTCCTCGTTAGAAGGAGGGTACAATATGCTCAGTGTTGGTCAAGTTACTTAAAAAGAGTAATCAGTAACTAATTACCGATTACTTTACCAAAAATTAATCCCGTTATTTTACTGATTACTTATTTTCAAAAGTAATTAATTACTTAGTTACTTAGTTACTTTTTAAAAACACGATTTACAACCCGAATAGGTGATAAAGCGATAGCTCTTTCAGCCCAATTCTACTTTTTCTGCATAATCCATCATACAAAATGTAATCAAATGGAAAAGTCTCTTTTTTAAACTTGTTTTATCAGTTTTAATCTTTTAACTTTATGCATCAAGCAAAAATGTAATTATATGCAACATTCTCTGACTGGAAAAAATTAGTTTAACATTTAAACCTATTTTCTGCACATTCTAGCACATAAAATATTTTTTTTGTGTTTACACTCACTCTTTCAAATAGATGCAAGTAAAACACAGCAGAAAATAAATAACATCAAAAACTAGCGGTCCTGTTGCTCTATTTTCACCTGTAAAGCAGGAGTAGGGTAGGCAGAGGTTTGCCCTGGTGCAGGTGTGCCGCGGTCAGTTGAAGAATCCGCGAGTTTCTCTGTGAGTTTCCCATTACGTCGTTGCGCACTCGGTGCTTGCGTGGAAGTTTAGGGGGTTTTTTTCGCTGTAAAAAGAAGTTTTCTTCCCACGCACAACGGATACTAATGTTTTTGTCACTTTTTATGGAATCAAACTCAAAGTAAGGTCAGTACTTCCACGCTTTAAACGCTGCACGCTCATACTCTCTCCTGCACTCGACATATGCTCCACTGTTGATCTGCACACAGCTGTTGTCACGAATGTCGCACTCGCTTACGTCACTGTCATGAGACATTCTCGCAAAAAAATCACGGTTTTAGTAATGCAGTAACGCAGCGTTCCTACGGGAAAGTAACGGTAATCTAATTACCGTTTTTGCAATAGTAATCCCTTACTTTACTCGTTACCTGAAAAAACTAATCAGATTCTCTGAATCTCTGAATACGCTACAAGAAAATAAAATAGAGACTTTAGATAGAAATTGAGAAATCACCATTTGCTTTTAAGCCACTACTTCTGTTACAACCTTTATATTACTCTGCTAGTGGTCACTTTTGGTTCTGCAACAAAGACAATTCTCTGCAGCACTGACTGTTGACACTTTCAAACATAAACACTTTCAAGCATTTGTAAAAGGTTAAAAATGTGTGTTTAAGCCAGAAATATGAGTTAAACTAATAGTTAAAAAGTTAAGGGATAAGAAGCAGGAGGTCGCAGCAGACGGACGCCCGTCCCTGAGCCTGGTTCTGCTGGAGGTTTCTTCCTGTTAAAAGGGAGTTTTTCCTTCCCACTGTTGCCAAAGTGCTGCTCATAAGGGGTCATATGATTGTTGGGTTTTTCACCATATGTATTATTATAGGATATACTGTACAATGTAAAGCGCCTTGAGGCGACTGTTGTTGTGATTTGGCGCTATATAAATACAATTGAATTGAATTGAATAGAATAGAAGAGCATTCATAACTTATGGGGATTTAAGTTCAGTTCATGTCTTCAAACAAGGTAAAAAAAAATGGACACCCCCGTTATATTTTTTTGTGCTTATTATGTCTTATTATATTTGCTGAATCACGGTTATCCACTACACTTTACATGTTCTATGGCATTACTTAAAGATACCACTAGATGGCGCCTAATGCTCAGGAGGAACGTAAACCCTCTTCGGAGGGAAATCTGCAGAATAAATCCTGCAGTTGAAACTGTAAACAAGCTCATGATCTGTGCCTCTTTATTTTAATACACAGCTGCAGGATCTAGGATTGCACACCTCCCAGCCACCTGTCAGACCAGGGGGCACAACACAGTCAACTTATCAATTCTAAATCCACATAAGATTTACAGTTTTAAGACTTTGAAAGTACTGTTTACCTGTGAGCCTGCAGTACATTGCATTTGTTACGATGCAGCTAAAGAGTCAACTGTCACAGCAAGCTAGCTTTCACTAGATTGTTCTTTAAAACATACAGATGTGGCTCTGATCCATTTGTCAGTTTTTATGACAGGCACAGATTCATCATTGTCTTTATGGAAACTATGTACAAAAATGCAGTTTAAAATTTGTCTAAAGAACTAATATATATGATAAAAACCTGATTTATATCTATTAAAGTAGTACTTTACCCTGAACAATGAATTTGTTTTGTATTTGTATCCATGAAATTAAGTCAGTGAAAAAAACACTTTATATATGAATTTATCAACTTTGCTGCTTCACATGAATTTTGTTAATAATAAGCATTACATTTGTTTTTTCATTTTCATTTAATTATACACAGCAACATAATGACTTGCATTTGTGCAACTTACAGGCAAATATCACAATCAAACACGGCACTTACAACTGCATCAAAAACATGACCTGTTTGAACATTTATCCTCACAATATATGTAATATTTACTTCTTTTTCTTTGATAAAACTGACATAATAGCAATAAACTGAAGAACAATGTAGTAGCAAAGCAATCAGCCATAGAAGTTTAAAAGAAAATCTATACCCTGTGTCCACAAACACTGAAAAACACGCTAAGATGAATGTGTGCAGCTGCATAAGTCGAAAGATATAATACTATGGAGGCATGCTTAGTTTGAATAACAACTGAAGTCTCATAAATTCAATTTCCTTGAATCAAAATGTACAAATAGACACGTACAGTTTGTTCTAAATATATTCTGTGCACTGTCGACCTTCTGAATGATGTTCATGCTGTTTACAGTCTGGTTAAAGTAAAGAGAAGTGCGCACGGGTTTGCCACAACGCCTCAAATTTTTGATCAGAAATCTTTGCAAAAACCACAGAACCACACAAATAAGAACAAAATGAGACCAAAGCTAACCGATCCTGCAGAGAAACCAGATAATTGCTGTGGTGATAAAGACAATTATTATTATTGCTTTTTGTTTTAGTCTTTAGCATTTACATTTTTAAAGGTTTTTTTTTTTTTAATAAAAAAATCTTTTTCGCTGTTGAATTGATTTTCTTGTCTCACAAAAGTTGTGTGACTGTAACTCCATGTAAAGAACAGAAGATATCTACTAATCGGTTATACAAGTAATTGTTATCTGGGGTGTTGGGTGGATGGATTCGAGACCCTCAGCTGGACTGCAGTGGTTGGACTGGTGGACTACTACTGCTCTGATGGAAACTCTGGAAAGACAAACATCATTATGTCAATTTAACAGGTCTAAACATAGTTCTTGGTGTTTTCTTTTTCCTGCTCCACTAATTAAAGAAAGTGCATCTCTGTCACGGCTGCCGAGGCGAGCCGTGTGGAGTTAGAAGAAGGACCCAAGATGCAGGCAGTGGATGAGATGCCGGTGAGTTTATTTACACAGTGGTGAGAAGGCAAAACAGGCAAGAGGGAAGACAAAACTAAAGACCTGAACTGGGAAAGCTAAATGACAAACCTGAGATGAAACAAAAAAGGGAAGAGAGGCAGAGAGACGAGCAGGACACCGAGGAACACAGACTGACGCGGAGTTACACAGACGAACCGGCAACAGGCAGGAGAACACACAGGGCTTAAATACACACACCAGTAATCAGGGGATGAGAGACAGGAGGGCAACACAGCTGGGAGGAATCTGGGCTGACGGGACAGGGGAAACGTAAACTGATCACACTCACATACGACACGGACCTTCACAATAAAACAGGAAACTCAGATACATGGAACCAGACAAGACATTGAACTAAACAGACAGATTCACAAACAGATGGGGAGACACCATAGACAGACAGATACAGACGCAGACTCAGAGGCAGATCGAAAATAACACAGAACTTAAACAATCATCATCTAGAAAATGATAACAAACTAAAAGCGCTGGGTCACCGACCCAGGACCATGACAGTACCCCCCCCTCAAGGGCTGGCACCAGACAGCCCAGCAGAAACGAAAAAACGGACCAAAACAAAACAGAAAACAACCCGACCAGGGCGGGCGGAGGGGGCCCAGGACGGAGGGACAGAGTCCAAAAAGGCCCAGATGGTCAAGTTCAGGAGGCCGACCATGCGAATGGCAACGGGGCAGGTCCGGATGCCGGCCACGCAGTAGGCAGTGGCGTGGAAACAGTTCTGGGGGCCGACCGTTCGGACGGCAACGGCGGCGTGGAAACAAGTCCGGAGGCCGGCCACGCGGAAGGCAGTGGCGGCGTTCAGGAGGGCGTTCAGGAGGGCGTCCACGGAGGCGGAGATGCCCAACAAGCGGCCTGGCAGATGACCGAAGATGTGGAGGTGGTAGTAGGGGACCTGAAGGCTGCGTGGCCCCTGCAGCCCCAGGCGAGGCGGAAGCTGAGGCTGGACCAGACAAGGCGGAAGCTGAGGCTGGACCAGACAAGGCTGATGAGGCTGATGAGGATGCGGAGGCCGGACCAGGCGAGGCTGAAGCAGAAGCGGAGGCCGGACCAGGCGAGGCAGCAGCTGATGAGGATGCTGAAGCTGGACCAGGCAAAGCAGCTGATGAGGATGCTGAAGCTGGACCAGGCAAAGCAGCTGATGAGGATGCTGAAGCTGGACCAGGCAAAGCAGCTGATGAGGATGCTGAAGCTGGACCAGGCAAAGCAGCTGATGAGGATGCTGAAGCTGGACCAGGCAAAGCAGCTGATACTGAAGCTGAAGAGGAGGCCACTGCAGGTGATGCGGGAGCTGGACCAGGCGAGGATGAAGACACGGAGGCTGGACCAGGCGAGGATGAAGACACGGAGGCTGGACCAGGCGAGGATGAAGACACGGAGGCTGGACCAGGCGAGGATGAAGACACGGAGGCTGGGCCAGGTGAAGCGGATGAAGCCGAAGCATGCGCTGGACCAGGCGACGCTGAGGAGGCTGAATCCGGACCAGGCGACGGCGTGGAGGATGCAGACGGAGGCGCTGAAGCAGGTGGCGGCATGGATGAAACTGCTGCTGCAAGCGTGGATGAGGCTGCTGGTGGAGCAGCTGGTGGCTGGATGGGCTCCTCGGGCCCCCCAGCTGACGAGGAAGGAGGCTGGACGGGCTCCTCGGGCCCCCCAGCTGACGAGGAAGGAGGCTGGACGGGCTCCTCGGGCCCCCCAGCTGATGATGCAAAAGGCTGGACGGGCTCCTCGGGCCCTCCAGTGAGAACAGTCTCAGGACCAGTGGGCACAGGGGCCCCTGGAACACACAGGACAGAACCAGCAGGCACACGGGCCTCTGGCAGGCACAGAACAGGACCAGCAGGCGCACGGGCCTCTGGCAGGCACAGAACAGGACCAGCAGGCGCACGGGCCTCTGGCAGGCACAGGACAGGACCAGCAGGCGCACGGGCCTCTGGCAGGCACAGGACAGGACCAGCAGGCGCACGGGCCTCTGGCAGGCACAGGACAGGACCAGCAGGCGCACGGGCCTCTGGCAGGGACAGGACAGGACCAGCAGGCACGGTGGCCTCTGGCAAACACATAGCAGGCTGCAGCTGCATAGAGCATAGACGCTGCTCAGGCAGCGACAGCCGGGTGCGGCCCTCAGCTGGCTTCTTAACCTCCAGGGGTCCGGAGTCTGCTGGGGGCTGAAACCCAGCCTCTGGGGAGGCCGTGGAGTGCACCTCAGTTTCAGAACTGGCCAGCCTTTGAGGAGTGTTGACATTATTACTAGGTGTGTCCCTCTGCTTGGAATGGACGGGCGAGGAATGGTGTTTTTCGGGTTGAATTGACTTGTATTGTTTTACAGGTGGAGCAATTGGTACAGGATGCCGGGCTAGCGGCTGCTGAACAGGAGGCTGGACTAAGGGTGACTGACATAATGGTTGTGATGACAACGGTGGTGGAGGTGGCGACTGAGCTTCTGGCCGGGCGGCTAACTGAGCTTCTGGCCGGGCGGCTAACTGAGCTTCTGGCCGGGCGGCTAACTGAGCTTCTGGCCGGGCGGCTAACTGAGCTTCTGGCTCACGGAATCCGCCGGTAACTGACGGCCGTGCGGACGTCGCTTCCGCCTGGGAGAAGGGGCGAGAGTGGCCGGGGAAGCGGACGGTGATGCGAGGCAGCTCTGAAGTGGCTGCTCCTGCTGTGAGGTGGATGGGCTGGGTGGAATGAGGATGATTCCCAGTGCTTTGTAAAAAGCCTGGGCTGGTGTGAGCTGGCCACTGGGGGGCTGCATGTACATGAAACCGTCACTCTCACTGACCCCGAGAGCTGGTTTGGCAAGCGAAGGATGACGGCGGCGTGACCGCCGTTTTGCCCGGAAGGAGGGGGAAGCCGACTGATCGGGCGGCATTGCGTCCAGCAGAGAGTCCTCTGGTGGACTGGGGAGAGAATCTTCCGGTAAGCCAGGCAGGTCAGCTGTCACAGTTGGAGGGTGAAGATGAAGCGTGTTGAGGATGAAGTCCTGTAGGAGTGGGTGAAGTGAATCCAGCAACCAGGGGTGATTGGAAACTAGCCGCTGTATTCGGGCCTCCAGAGCATGACGAAATTCCTCCCCCTCATGCTCTAGCCACAGATTAGTCCATCTGGAAACTGAATCGGTTAATTCCTCCCGAAGCTCCTTGGAAGGTGCGAATGCCGCTGTGTCCATATTTGGCCGGTTCGTACTGTCACGGCTGCCGAGGCGAGCCGTGTGGAGTTAGAAGAAGGACCCAAGATGCAGGCAGTGGATGAGATGCCGGTGAGTTTATTTACACAGTGGTGAGAAGGCAAAACAGGCAAGAGGGAAGACAAAACTAAAGACCTGAACTGGGAAAGCTAAATGACAAACCTGAGATGAAACAAAAAAGGGAAGAGAGGCAGAGAGACGAGCAGGACACCGAGGAACACAGACTGACGCGGCGTTACACAGACGAACCGGCAACAGGCAGGAGAACACACAGGGCTTAAATACACACACCAGTAATCAGGGGATGAGAGACAGGAGGGCAACACAGCTGGGAGGAATCTGGGCTGACGGGACAGGGGAAACGTAAACTGATCACACTCACATACGACACGGACCTTCACAATAAAACAGGAAACTCAGATACATGGAACCAGACAAGACATTGAACTAAACAGACAGATTCACAAACAGATGGGGAGACACCATAGACAGACAGATACAGACGCAGACTCAGAGGCAGATCGAAAATAACACAGAACTTAAACAATCATCATCTAGAAAATGATAACAAACTAAAAGCGCTGGGTCACCGACCCAGGACCATGACAATCTCAGCTTTTTCAATACTGACGCAAAACCCCAAAATATGCTGCGCCAAAAACTGGTCTGCCCCAAGAATTGAGCGCCCCGGCACAAATGCCAAAACGTCACAGTCTATATATGGCTACAGGCCAGTGGACACTCTTTCAATGATGAGGATGTACACATGAAAGCTGGTTTGAGCAGAAAGTCATGGAGACCATTTATGTGAAAAGAGCCTAAGGGTACATCTGTCACCATCTTACAATGCTGTGATTGCAGCCATTCCCCAACTCTCTGTGAATGGGACTCATGGCCATTGATCAGTGTCCTTTTGATACTGACTAAAATATCAACGTGATGGGATCTTGTTCTGATTCGGAACAATGACAGAGACAAAGGAGAGAAGCCGCACCTGTTGACTTTGATTTCTTTCTCTTTCACGATTTGTGAATAAGTGGTGTTTTTTTCCTCACTGTTGAGTAGAGTGCATACCGATTTATCCCTGCGGAACAAAACACACAGAGGACATCAATGCAAGTTATACAGCCTGAAAGCTACCTCTGCGGCTGATTTGAATAAGATACAAAAATCATTCATGTCCTTTATCTATATCTATGCGTTCCTTTTAGTATCAGTCAATTTACATCTGTATATAAAAAGCTGGAGAGGCTGAGGACGATGGACTAAATTCTGGAGGCTCATGTCTATTAATAAAAAAGCACTGGAGTGTTTTCATCAGAAACTGGAATCCACAGAGCTGTTAGTTTCCTGTTAATCATAGGCTAAAAACAATAGATGCTCCATGTTATGGTTCATCAACAAACACACAACAACTACTTTCGACCTGTTTAAAAAATACTTAGCACTTTATGCTCAAGTGGGGTCTGGAGACTGTCCCAGGCTTAGTGTGAAAGATGCGATACAAAACAGACCCTAGCAAGACAAACTATCCACACTCAATCACAATCACTCGAGAATCACCAAATAACTTCACTCATATGTCTTAGGCAGTGGGACTAAGCTGGAGCGCCCAGAGAGAACCCACACAGACACAAGGAGAATGATGTAAACAGAAAGGTCAAAGGTCAAAGGTCAATTGGCGGCCAAAAGGTAGCTGAAGGATGAGCTATTTGTTTATTTGAGTGATTTATTTATTCGATTCAGTAAAAGGACTAGATGTTGTAGTCCCTGATAATGCATTGCTTTAAATGGCGAGAATCTTGAGGGATGGCTGTTATGAGGAAAGGCAGCCCAGAGACATCGTTGTGTGCCTCAACTTTCCGTCTTTAAGGCTAATCTGCCATTTTTATGGGGATTAGATTTTTGATCTAGATTATCATATTAAGATTTGGGACACATCGCCAGTACTGGACCTTGGATTCATCGGGTGTTTCGGCCATTATCACTAGACACCCTCATCAAGGAGGCCCTGCCAGGGTTGATCAGGCCCTGGAGTGTCTGTGGTTTATGTTAAATTGTTATTTCTCTTCTTCTTTCTTCTGTTTAGTTTCCTACAGTTCATCTATTCACTGCAACTGAGAAATAATGCTTAACTCTTTAGCATTTATGGAGCCTCACTTCTTTAAAGGGATAGAAAAGGTGATAGAGAGAAGTAAGACAAAAGGGACAAGATAGGAGAGAGCAGAGAGGAGAGCCAGAAGGGGGGCGCCTGATCTGGCTTCCCACTCCTCCCCGCTGGATCGGTCTGTACGCTCTACCTCCCCACTGCCTCCCAGAAAAGGGAAGAAGAGCAGATAATCATTTTTTATTCATTTATTTGTTCATTAGTAGAAACAAAGAACATGAACACCACCTCTGCTCTGTCCGATGTCACATAAGACGTCACTGATTGGATTGTCTTCTATAGCTTCCACTTGATTAGCTGAAGCAAACCAAAAGGAACAGCAGTATGACGCTGTGCAAGTTTTGATGACACGTTTAAAGTCATTGATATACTTGTACATAGTTCTGAAAAAACCAAACCTGAGTCAAATCCAGAGGTCCGAGTGTCACCTTCAGGTTTTCTAACATCACAAAGTTTTATCAACAGAATTATTGAAATGAGTAGAGCTGCAACACAGACTGTTAAAAAGAATGACAACACAGAGACAACAGGCGGGGAGAGTGATGTATCACAAGAGGTGCAACCAGGAGGAGGTGTGGATGTAGGTGGAGGTGTGGTGGTGTTTCTCTCTACAACAAAGCAAACACAGTCATTAAGTTGTCGTCACATTGTGAATGTTGAAACCTGCAGAAACACAGACAGGTGAGTGTGTCACCTGTGACAGTGATCCAGCTGGATGGAGACTCTCCATGACCGCTGATGTCACACTTGTAGAGGCCTTCATCAGACCTGGAAACATGCTGGATGGTCATTGGCTCTTTTCCGATGAAGACGCCATCTTTGAAGAAAATGGCTGTGAGGTTGGAGGGAGTGGTCTTTGTTTTACAGAGCAGAGTGACGTCATCTCCCTCCATCACAGGGAGGACAGGACTCTGCAGGATCACTGATCCACCTCAACACAGAGACAAACTACAGCATTTCATCCATTTACACACAGCTTCATCAACACTAACTCCACACACTCAGCTTACCAGTGACTGTCAGGTTAACCATGTTACTGATGGTACTCTGATTGGACTCACACCAGTAAACTCCACTGTCCCATTTAAAGACATCAGTGATTTTACAGGAAGAACTATTCTTTTTTCCCCAGTCAGCCCCACACTGAGTCCTGTTTTCCTTGCTTGTGTTTCTCCTCAGAGTCCATCCAGCAGAGCTGTCGTCCTCCTCACAGCTCAGAGACACAAAGTCTCCTTCAAAGAACTGAGAGCTGCTGGGACTCACAGTCAGACGAGCTGTGAGGGTTAAAATAAAAATTATGTTGATCTTTTTTAAAAATAATGCCACAAAATTATTTCTACTTTCAGTAGTTTTACATTAGTGACCCCCACTGAAAGAAGGAGTAACAGACTTGATCATTTAACATAATTGGAATAAATAAATGAAAAAAGGTTACTGACCTTGATTTGCTGCGCAGCTCAGCACTAAGATCAGAACTGAAGAGAAATAAAACAGTTCACTGAATCACTGAGAGGAAAACAATTTAGTTTTCTAAAGGTAACCAAGGAACATTAAACTCTGGTGTCTCCTCTTAATATGTGGCAACCACATATTAAGAGGAGACGCTAGATGGAAGAAAAAGAAGATAGAGATGGATACGATGCACTGTAGAATCCAGGCAACAACATCACCAGAGAAGTGAGGAGAAACAGGACTACACAGTAAAGAGACCTCCAAAAGTACAGCGACAAGTTTGGATGGACCTGCAATGAGATCAAGATGCAGAGCTCCATGCCATTCGTATATAGGTGTGTTTTTTTTTTAATGTGCAGGGTAAAGAGGGCGTACCATAAACAAATACAGAGGGGTATGTTGCATCTGGGTTATAAAGTATTGAATCTGGGATAGCATTTTATAGGGCAGACACCTCCAAGAACTACAAAGTAATGTCTTGATTTTTTTTCTTTTTTATGCTGCTACTGTGCAAGAAAACTCTGCGGTCCTAAAAATAAAACCTGAGCAGTTAAAGTGTTTTCATCAGAAACAGGAAACTAGATCACCGCACAGCTGCTAGTTTCCTGTTAATCACAGACTGAAAAAATAGATGCTCCACACAGATTAATGCATCATCTTAGTGTTAAACGCAAACGCAGAACAACTGCGTTTGCGTTTAACACTCATAGTGCTACCTGCTCTACTTCCTGAAATAAGGCTTTTAGTTTTATTTGCTAAAGTTGAAAGTGACTTTTATGCTTTACTTGTATTGAGAATGACTTAATAATCTTGAATTAGAATATTGATTGTTAATTTAAGCTGGCAGCTGTTTAACAGACAGTCTGAGCCACAGCTTGCCTCATTGGTGAGACTGGTCTAACCCATTTACCGTAACATCAGAGGAAAGGACACCACACTGCTGCTGCATTACCAAACAAGTTGTCTGCAGGCACTGGTGACATCATACTGCTCAATTCACTCACTGAGACCACAGCCTCACTTCAGGTTTGACAGCATTTCTAGCAGGTAGCGGCAGACAGCTTGAAAGTGAATTGAGGCTGCAGTTTGGGGGAGGTCTCAGAGGGGACTGGCAGCAGGGTGGGTATATCCACAAATACTATCATATGTAGATAAAGAAACAGAAGGGATGAAACTGGTCTCCATAAATGATCTCCAATTCTAAATGGATACTTTATATAACATTTCTTGCTAGTACTGGTTTCAACCATCTTTTGCCTTCTTCATGGCGTAAATTTATTCACCTCAGAGAATTTAGTCTATATTGACAAGATATCATCACACAGTTGCTGAAGACTTGTCAGCTACTTGTCCACAATTCAAAGCTCTCCTTTCACCAAATCCAAAAGGTTCTCTAATGCATGTGGTGCTGTGGCACATCAGCTTTAACTTTCCACATGTTGGGTTGTCAGAAATGTTCTTCTGCACAACTTGGATGCAATAGGTGGTCAATTATACTGAGTTACAGCAATATGACTGGCCATTTGTTGTCGATTCAGTTTTGTTTATATAGCACCAATTTACAATGACATTCACCTCGAGATTTTGCCTAATATGGTTGTGCAGCAAGGTAATATACATCAACACTGGCAACAACTTATTCTTCACTCATTTAGCCTACTTTTTATTTTATTGCTTATTTATTACTGTATATCTCAAAAATCTAAAAAAGTTGATTCTGTTCATCTGGACGAAGCGTTTTCAGTGGGAGAAACCTTTCGTCGCTCATCCAAGTGACTTCTTCAGTCTCAGCTGACTGCAGGTTTTCCCAGTCTTATAAGGTATGACTGAAACTAGCACCACCGACGAACATTGGGCTGTGAAGTCAGTTCAGTGATCATTAATATGCAAATTGTCACGACCATTGATCACTCGCAATATTGATCATGTTCGTCCTCAAGATGTTCTTAAGATGAATTCAGTCTGACGTAAATATTTCGTGCCTTCTCCATAATAACTCATCAACAGCAGATGGTTAAAGTACAGAAATGTAAACAGAGAGAATCTACTCACAGAGATAAAGTAGAAATGTTTCCTCCATTGTTGCTCTTAGTAATCTGCTGTTTCCTCATCGGCAGTGACAACATATAGTGACCCAGTCCTTCCTCTTCATATGTGTCTGTTTCCATATATAAAAGCATGTGTCATAGTCCTTGTTGGTCAGATTGTTGACACCTATGGTGGTATCAGGATGTTAAATCAACTGTTTGCTCGCACTTCACCATGCTTAGTTTTCTCTCTCTTTCTCCTTCCTTCTACCAAGTAAGAGCTCGAAATCACGTTCAGATTTCTCTGGCATTAAATTATTGTTTTTCAGAGAGAGAGAAAAACACTAAACTAACTTATGTTTGGGAGCTTGGCGGTCCCTGCTTCTATATCAATCAATAGATCCCCCAAATACAGACACGAGAGAAATTGATTTGGTTCCACCCATAAAAAGCTCATTTCCTTTGAGATAGTACGTGTTTATGCTAGTGCGTGTCCTAATCCCACAACAAATGTACAAACCTTAGGAAATCACAGACAAGTATTTCTTGTCATTGAAAAAGGTTGCAAATTGTCGTATGTGCCACCAGCTACAGGTTGAGACATAAACCATTTTGTATTCTTCTAATATATAGTTATCCCCCCCCCCCCCCCTTTTTTTTTTCACTCTCCCTGGGTTAAGTGTTTGGCAGAAACAGCAACAGGCAATCATCAGAGCCTGAAAACCATCACACACTTAGGGTAATGGGAACCAATACAAGCCCAGATACCCCAAGTGGCTGCAGCCTAGAGTGAAGCCCAAGCCACAATGGAAACCAGTGTGTCGGACCAGAAGCACTCCAGTCAAGACCGAGTGAGAGCCAGACAGCACAACACGATCCCACCCATGTAGCACAGATGACCAGGAAGAGGAGTCCAAACTAATCTCCCTTTTTTAGTAAAGTAACTAACTGCTGACCTCTATAAAACTAAAAACTATAAATGTGCACAGGAGGTGAAATGCCATGAAGTGGTTTTGAGTGGAGCTGAGTATAAAGGCCTGTACTATTAAACAAGCACTGTAAGTACTGTACAGTAGTTTATTGCAGTCATGGCTCTGTGTGCGGGCAGGCGGAGATAAGGATCCGAACGCAGGACTCGGAGACTGAATTGCAACTTAATACTTCAACTTTATTGCTGGTGACGAAACAAAACATGAACTGACAAAGAGCACAGTGAACAGAAACACACAAGCAAATCTGAGGGTACAACACAACCCTGACACAAAGAAACACGGGGCTTAAATACACTGAGGAAGTCAGGAATGAGAAACAGGAGGGAGACACAGCTGGGAGACATCAGGGTTAACGAGACAGGGGGAGCAAAGGGGGAGACCTTCCCAATAAAACAGGAGACAAGAAACAGAGACGCAGACTTGACACTGAACTAAACTTTTACTAAACACCAGACACAACCTAAGAACTAATCTCTCACCAAGAATACCTGAAACATAGATTAATAATAATGATCAGCAAAACACCAGAGAATCACAAAATAATCCATAATGCAAAAACAAGCCAAAACATAAGAAACTGAAAATGCTTGGTCAAAATCACCCAGAACCGTGACAATTGTAAAAGCACTTATGTGGAGGGGAGGTTCCAGGTAATCTCTAGTGAATATGACCCTTTGCTCAGTCTGTGGTTTAGGTTAATGTTATTCTAATTGAAGTGTTTCTAAATTGCATGCAGGGAACAGGAAATGCAATGAGAAAGACAGAGGGGAAGGAAACCTTAACCGAAAATGGCCTGCAATTGCATAGCGCTTTTCTAGTCCCTAAGGACCCCTTCACACTACATTCAGTCATTCACCCACACATTCACACACTGGCTACATTGCAGCCGCAGCTGCCCTGGGGCGCACTGAGGCGAGGCTGCCAGACACTGGCCCCTCTGACCACCACCAGTAGGTAAACATGGGGTTAGTACCCAAGGATATCTGGCATGCAGCCAGGGTGCAGCCTGGGATCGAACCACCGACCTTCTGATTAGTGGCTGACCCGCTCTGCCACCTGAGCTACAGCCACTCTGAATGAATACACTGCTGCAGAGCTGGCCCTCCCTAATAGTGAGAGTTAATTCTTAAATGGAAAAATAAATAAATAAAGGCTTCATTTTATTATCAGAAAAAAATGCTGTGTAATGGCTCTCAGAGCACTGGTGTAGTTTTATTGGCATGATTTTCCTCACTGTAAGAAACACACAGGCAGAGCTGCCACACTGAGACCTGATGACCAACGGCATCAGCTTTCACACTGGCACAAGTCATTTCGCTCTCAGTGCCTGGATTTTTGTTTTCTTACATGGATTCAACAGAGCAGGACCAGGATTGTCTCCTAGCAACACGCCACTGAACAGTCATGTATTAAAACGACTGTAAAATTATATATGAGCATAATTAAAATGTTTTAAAATGACATAACAAAATACTGTAAGCAGTGTAGTTCTGCCATCAGTGTTTTATTAGTCTATTCATTTATTGACTCAACACAGCCTTTCACCCACGCCCACTGCATTGTTCCCACTTAACTCCTCCCACTCCTCACAGTCAGAATTTTTAGCTTTCTCAGCACTTTAGTTTTCATTCATCATTTCATTTATCGGAGGGTGAGAATGGTTGTGTTTCTTGGCTGGACTCTGCTCTCTGTGCGCCTGCTGGTTTGTGCCTCTCAAGGTGAGCTGTGGTCTCTACCAAAGTATCAAATATTGAGGGGGAATTTGGGATGTGGATTTTTAACCCTTAGTTGGTGTTCGTGTTTACTTCAAATGTGTTTAAAGATGTTTTCCATTAAGACTTTAAGAGTTACAGAGATTTCTATTCACAGTCCCTCATTTTCAGATGGGGGACTGTCTGTACATGTAGTTTTATGGGCAGGTGAGGTCTGGTTCCCTGTTATTTCATCACAAATGAAGTAGACATATGAGCTGAGGTTGATTCATAGTGTTGAGTATGGACTTCATAGGGAGCTCAGCAGAACTAAAAGGGAGAAGAGAGAGAAAGGAGGAGTATTATGCTCAAAGTCTAGAACAAAGATATGCCTTTAATAATGTTAGTGCAGTCTACGGGGCCATACTTGGCTGAGCTTTAGCCAAATGCTCTGAAACAAATGATTTTTAAAAACTATTTTTAAACTATGCAACGTAAGAGTTTCTCACGGTGAAGAAGATGAAGAAATGGGACAGTCATCAGCAGCAAAATTAATCATCTAATTTCTGCCCCACAGGGCAGCTTTTTGGGTGAATACAGACAGACACACAAACAAGCAGCAGCTGAATGTGGTCGTCATGATCTCCAGGTCTTGGAACCAGGGTTTTTAACTTTAGGTTGTTTAGGGTTTGTCTGCGTTTATAGTTTTAAATTAAATTCAGTAAAGCTGTGTCTTGCTCTCAGATGGATTTATGACTGTACATGGCTAATATCTGATATTTAGCTGTCAGTGTGGCGTGTATTCCCATACACTCGAAATGTGAGGGCTAAGTTGCTGGGTCTTTTGGGTAAGCCATCATAGATAATTTAGCTCTCAGAAGACAAATTGTTGACTAATTTGTTAATTAATCTAAGGTGTGGCAAATCACTGAAATAAAGTTCAGTGCATAGTTGATATAAATTGTCATGTTCATGTCAACGCCTTGATAAATAATGCTCAAAAAATATACATTTCTTGTGCTGTGATATTATGTCACAGGAGTGTAAATCTGTAAACCCTCAGAGTCACATGATCAGTAACACATGTGAATGGCAGCCACACATGATTCCCACTTTTCTGTTTTAAATTAAACCCTGTTTTAAATTCATGATGGTACACCTGCATTGTAGCCTCTGACAACGTCACTTCACTTTACTTTACAATTACTTATTTTCAAAAGTAATTAGTTTCTTAGTTACTTTTTAAAAACATGATTTACAACCTGAATAGGTGATAAAGCGATAGATCTTCTACTCTTCTACTTTCTGCCTAATCCATCATATAAAATGTAATCAAATGGAAAAGTTTATTTTTAACATTCATTTTATTAGTTTTAGTCTTTTAACTTCATGCATCAAGCAAAAATTTAATTATATGCAACATTCTCTGACTGGAAGAAATTTGTTTAACATTTAAACCTATTTTCTGCACATTCCAGCACATAAAATTTACACTCAGTCTTTCAAATAGATGCAAGTAAAACACAGTAGAAAATAAATAAAATCAAAACCTAGCGGTCCTGTTGCTCTATTTTCACCTGTATAGCAGGAGTGGTGTAGGCTGAGGTGTGCTCTGGTGCAGGTGTGCCGCGGTCAGTTGAAGAATCCGCGAGTTTCTCTGTGAATTTCCCATTATGTCGTAGCGCACTCGGTGCTTGCTTGGAAGTTTAGGGGGTTTTTTTCGCTGTAAAAAGAAGTTTTCTTCCCACGCACAACGGACACTAATGTTTTTGTCACTTTTTATGGAATCAAACTCAAAGTAAGGTCAGTACTTCTACGCTTTAAACGCTGCACGCTCATACTCTCTCCGCATTCGATATGTGATCCATTGTTGATCTGCACACAGCTGTTGTCACGAACGTCGCACTCGCTTACGTCACTGTCATGAGACCCTCTCGCAAAAAAATATCACGGTTTTAGTAACGCAGTAACGCAGCGTTCCTACGGGAAAATAACGGTAATCTGTCTATGAATAACTTTTGTGAGACTCTAAGATCTGAAATTTAAATGAGCTTCTCTGCCTTAAGAAACTCTTCACACTCTTCCTCAGCATAAAAGAAAATTTTAAGGGCTATGGAAAACAAAATTCACCAGTTAAACTAGTAAACCTTTCTGGAATTCACCTTTGAAGTTAAAGGGAAATTCTCAGCAGAAGAGTACTGGTGTCTGCTGTAGAAGTGAACATTTGTACTTTAACCTCTCTGCTCTGTATAGTTTCTCTTTCAGACCAGAAAAACGTCACAGCTGAGTCTGGACAGAACGTCACGCTGCCATGTCGAGCTCCAAACAACATCCAGACTGTGGAGTGGAGCAGAGCTGACCTGGGAGATGACTATGTTTTTTTGTATCGGGATGAGAGGAAAACTTTAGTGCACCAGCATCCATCTTTTAAGGACCGGGTGGATCTACAGGAGAAACAGATGAAGGATGGAGACGTGTCTTTGATTCTGAACAATGTGACGATTAATGACACTGGAACATACGAGTGTCGTGTGAAGGCAAACAAAAAAAAACGCAGGAAGAGAGCTAATCTGAACACTCCCCCCATCTGCATCATCAGCCTGAGTGTTGTTGATCCTCCAGGTGAGTGAGCAGAGTTGAGTGTGTGTGTGATCAGAGGTGAAGCTGCTTCCTGCTTGTTGATGTTTGTTTCTAAAGATGTTGTTGATGAGACTTTGTAGAAAGCAGCTGGTCTGAGTGATGTGATCAGAGTGCAGTAGATAATGTCTGACAGCAGTTTGAAGAGGAAATGGATTCTGTTCTGTTCTTCACTCATCACCTACCTGACAGCTGACACCTCACACCTGTTTCTCACCTGCAGGTCCGACAGGAGGACCAGAGAAGGATGAACCTGTTGGACTGATAGTTGGCCTGTTAGTTTCCTGTGTCCTCATTGTTGCTGCTGTTGTTGGCTTTGTGATCTACAGAAAGTATAAAGGATAAAAGAGTCAGGCTTCACACTAACCTACTGATGATCTGCAGCACATCCAAATATCTCAGACGTCTGAACAGCTAAACTTTGAGTCTCCTGCTGCTGTCTCGACTTCCAAGTGATGTCAGTGAACAGGGGGACAGACACCAGGGACTTCACAAAGAAATTAATTATGAAGTGTCACCATAAAATGTTATTCTGTCTTATCTCTGGGTATGGAGATGATGGAAAGTCTTTGTGAGGAATTCAGAGTAAAGAAAATCTTAAAGAAAACAGAGAATTCTGCCGATTCAACAGTTATTGTCTAATTTTGCTGCATCCAGCTTACACAGTAAAATTAGACTTGCCGTTGTTCATAAGTTCCAATTTTAACAAAAACAGGGTGCTTCTATTTATTACTAATGTTATGGCTGCAGATTAGTGTCTCACACTTGAACTCAGCACTTTATCAGGAAATTGCTTTAATTTGTCAGTAGATCAAGTGTGAAGTGAAATTAATTTGACTGATTCAACGGTCATTCTTGGAGGTTGTTCAGCAGAGACCAGAATCAAATGTAAAAACATTTATACATACATGCACATATACATGCGCACTCATGTCAAAATGTGATGCTCAGTTTTCATGTTAGTGATGCTGTAACCTTCGAGCTGGGCTCGATTTATGCTTGCACGTGTGAAATGTATTCCCACATGAATCTATGTTGGCCTTCAGCAAATGTTACCATGTTGAGTAAAATGAAATAAGAGCTGCTTTCCTGATACTTTAAACTGTGACTGTAAGATTGACACAACTTGCTAAACCATTAATCCCACTTTTGAACTTCATAGCAAGACCACAATGGTGCAAAAAAAAAAAAAAACCCAATATCCAAACATAATATAATAAATAAGGGTGGAAAGGCTTTAGTCATTATCCTTATAATCTTTATTTATGGTGCACTACTCATCTGAAACACTCGTCATCACAGCGTTTCTGGTTTTCAGCTTTGTTTTTTCTTAAGAGGATCTTTGTGTATATACTTTTTGTTTATATTTTAAAACATTTTGTGTATTTTTTTGAATGTCAAGCAGTCGTTTCATTGTGACACTTTTATTTATCTCTGCTATAAAAATCAAGTATACAATCAGGCTTCATGTCCGTTTTCACACAGAATAAAGTCCTGAAGTATTTCTGTTGTTTGCCAGTCTTTTTCTTTCAGGCGGACTTTAACTCATCACCCTGTGACTCATCCAGCATCTGTGTGGCAGGGTGACAAATCAGCTCTAGCACAGACTGGACTGCCGGCTCTGTCCGCAGTTAATGACTAAATCCCTGTCATAAACTGCACACAGTGCAAAAAATCTTTTATAATAAATTGTCTCAGTGTAAAGAGGGGGAATTACATCCCTTTTAAATTCAAAATAGCTTTTTCTTAACATTGGGAGGAAGAAACCTCACCTGGGCCTTTCTGGATGGAGATTGCGTGTTCTTCCTGTCTAGGCTCTCAGTTGTTGTTAGTGTGGTGTGAACATGAGTGTGTGGTTGTCTGTTTCTCTGCATCAGCCCTGTGTCAAGCTGGTGACCTGTCTAGACTGTATCCTGACTCTTGCTCTGTGGCATCTGGGTTAAGGTATATCTGCTGTAATGGTTGCTTTGTTCACCACCGCAACCAGTCTGACAGTCCCTGATATTTATACCTGCAGGAGGCGGGTATAAGGCGCAGGAAGGTGTCGCCACACAGACAACATCTCCCTCTGTGTGACTGTATGTGTCTGAGCTCCTGATCTAAAGTATCATTTAGCTGTAGGTCAAAACCGACACAATCATATATTTTATCTTCGATGCAATGCACCTTGGAGGTGCCACAAACATCGTTTTACATGACATGATATCAAAATTGGCACGCAACACCCATGACACAGGCAACATCGCATAATGGGGTCTTAGGCTCCAGCCCTTTACCACGAAGGAAGGAAGATGGATGTAAGATGACTCATCTGGGTCAGAGGACGTCAGAGCTTACGTGACATTAAAACTGTAGCTGCCGGTGTTATTATGAGGTTTTTCCGGTGACGTCATCCCAACGCATGGCAGTCTAACGAGTAGCTCTCTCATAATTAATTCGTTCACCCCGTGAAGTGTCATAATTATTACCAATTTTTAATAGATAGTAGAGATATAAGCGGGGTGAACATGGGGAAAAGAGATAAACAGAAAGGATCGGCAGAAGAACGCGTAAACGAAGGGTTTTCGGCAGCGGCGTCGCCACCTCGACATGAAGCCAATGCTAGGGCTAACATGGACAAAGGCTTGGCTTTGACCACGATACTGGAAGAACTACGGGACTTTCGAAGAGAGTTCCAGACTTGGTCAGAGCCAATAATAGGATAACCGAAGCAGAAACCCATATCGCGAAGATGGAAGACCGGGTCCAAAGGAGCGGAGGGGTCTTCAATGCCAGTTTTTGTGGAAAAAGTATTGACGGAATGCCTCGACCTCCCCCAGGGCACAGAGCTTGGTATCGAGAGAGCACACCGGGCTCTGGGAGCAGTGAGGAACTGAGAGGGAACCCCGCGTTCCCTCTGGAGATATACTGTTCTGTCGAAGTGGGTGAGATAACAAATACTTTCCCCTTACTAGATGATTAAGATTGCTTTAGAGACTGTGGAGAAATGCATCTTAAAGGAGTTATCAGGGGCCCTTGCCCTTCAGCCAGGGGAGGTTTCCCCCTGTTTATGGGATTTATGTGCCAGGGTCTGATAGGACTGACCCCAACCTTGGAATCACGTTGGGTTTTTTTGTTTGTTTTTTTTAATTTGTCTGGTTTTGGACAGTTGTTGTTGTTCATTGCTCGGGTTTTTAGAGGGAGTTTACCAGTCGATAAGTTACTTAAGTTTGGATACTTTATTTTGGAAAAATGAGCGCTAAGGGAATTAAGGTTATATCCTTTAATGTGAACGGGCTCACGAATCCTATTAAGCAAAGTAGAATTTTGACTAAAATGAAGAAAGATTGAGCACAGATAGTATACTTACAAGAAACACACTTGAATAATAATGAACATGAAAAATTTAGGAGGATGGGCTTTACAAACATGTTCTCTGCAGCGTATGAATCCGGTGTTCCAGATCTACTGGCGTTTAGATCAACTGGCATTGGTTGAACAGATGTGTGGCAGACTTGCGTTTCAGGAGCCGCTACCGACAAACCAGCAAAAAAACGCCAAATGTGTCATCTGTGACACTTGTGAGGTTGTCTCAAACACACTCCGTCAGACTTGATGCTGTTGAACAACAAAATGTTTAAAAATGTGGCGAGTTTACCTGGTGATATCCTCATGCGCGACGCGATCGTGAAAACAGCAAACCAGTAATACCACGCCGATGTTGTTCACAGGACAGCAAGAGTAAACGATCGGGAGACTCTTGTCGTCATTATCGTTCCCCTCGCACGTTTTATTTCTCCGGTTTCAGCGTTTTTGCTTCACAACTAAAGCGAGCAGTTTACTTTGTGCACTAACATGGAGTCGAGTCAACCAGCGCCACCTCTGGCCAAGTGCACAACACATTTGTACCTTTCAATTGTGTCTGTTTCTGTGTCATGCAAATAAACCTTTGAAATGAATGAAATGATATCATATATTCCTTATTGGCCTACATTTGTAAAAAATTCCAAATTATATACACAAAGTCATAGAAATCACCACTCCAATTGGTCATCATGATTTTGATATTCTCTTTTTCCATAACAATAAAATACGCCTTTCGTCAATATTTCATTAGTGTTGTCACATCACATCCTGTAAGCATCGTCTGTCTGTGTCTTTTCCCTGGAAATGAATATTTCCAGCCAATATAGGCAATCCATCAACATGGCTGGAGAGTTGGTAGTTATATACAGTCTGTATTAGTGTGGTTAATCCAATGAAGATTTGTAAGGAGATGGCAGTTACTGTGAATTCACAGCAGTTACACAGTGATTAGCAATAAACAGTCAGACAATGACCCTGACAATCTCATTCAATCTTGCAGATTGCACCTTCTGTGGAAAGTGGTACCACACAGTGTGTGTGGACTTCCCCTGTGCAGAAGGCGACTACAAATGTTGTGCATGCTAAATAAACAGAAACAAGTGATCCCTGTTGTTATGCAAAAACCTCAACCCACCAGGCTGAGGGAGGGGCGGCCATCAGCCAGTCAGAGATCTGCCTTGACACGTCGTAGATGAGCTGTGGCTGTTCCTCGGGATTTTACTCTTAAAAAAATAAATAGCTGGAAAGTTTTCCAAACTCCAAGAGAGCAAATTGGAATCAGGCTCCATAGCATGCATCTGTGAACAAGAGAGGGAGCTCTGCTTTATAAGAGACCGTGATGGATGGATGGACAAGCTTCATATCAGTAAATCAGTGTTGACATATAAAATAGGAAATAAAATATTCTGTGTCTGTCTGCGTCGGCCAGAAGACAAAAGACAGAGTTTTAAAGTGATCCCTTTAGAGCCTGAACCATGGCTGAGATCGTGTTCATTGAACCTTATAACAAGTTAAAAATAATAGTAATAAAATTTCCAGATATGAGTTTCAAATAGGATCATCTGCAATCTTTTGTGCATGTTATTGCTCAGTTCATCTTAGACAAACAAAAACATATACAGGCAGGGCTGGTGTTAATAAACAACACTGATGATGTACAAGTCTAAGAAATAAACTCGCCCATCAAATATTATGTGTCTGGTGTCACATTTGGCATCCTTGAACAACTGAAACAGTTGTTTTTAGGAATGTGTAGTCCTCCTCCCTGTGCGATTCACTCATTTCAGCTGTGTTTCAGTTCTCTTTCCTGTGTCACAACCAAAAACATCATTTGTGGGAACACAAAGGAATGTTTGATGAGAAGGAGAAAGAATTATGATAATTTTGTCACGGTTCGCCGTTTTATTACAGTTCCACCAGGTGTATATACAAGTTGTGCAGGGGAAGTGATATATACAGAGCGGTGATAGGGAAAAGGCTCTGGGGAATCCAGGGAGGGGAAAAAAAACCACTTGCTCTTCTTCAGGCACTCTCACGATCAGTGTCTCTCCAAACACTCTCAAAACAGGAATGCCCCTCGGGGAACGCAAGAAGAAGGAATGCGCTGAGATGCCTGAGTAGACTTGCTCAGAAGTGGGCTGCAGTGATGCGAGTCACACAAAACGATCCAGCGATGTATAGTAGTTACTCCCTGCACTAATGAGGCCCAGGTGGGCCGAGGTCGTGAACCTGCCGTGAGAGAGAGAAAACTACTGATCAGTGACCTGCTGATCCTCTGGGCCGTGACATATTTATATGTTTGAAGCTTGGGAATTTCACCCAGCAAATATATCAAAAGGTACTAATTACCAACAAGGTCCATTAAACTTCAGAGATGTTGTTCAGGTCATACAAATGGTTTCCTGACAATGATTGCAAGCGTTAAATTGCATCTTGAGCCACACACAGCCAGCTTTAATGACTGCCAGACAAGGGAAATTCCTTTTTTCTGTCACTGTACAGAAGTTTCACTGCACTTTTAAACCTAATATGAGAAGAAAAGAAGTTAAAACTTAAGTTTGATGCCTCTGTTTTAGAGCTGTCGAGGTCCTGGGTCGCTGGAAAAGAGTTTTGAGTTTGTTGTTATTATTTTTTTTCCATTTTGTATTAGTTCTTAGGGTTCAAGTCTTGTGTTTAGTTTTTCTATTATCCCTACCTGTGTCCTCTCCCGGTATTCTGTTCGTGTCCCCGTTTGTGTCGTTTGTGTTTTCTGTTTGACTTTGAAGGTTTGTGTCTCGTCTTGTGACTGATGACACAAAGTTTGAAACTTTCTGGGTCACCAGAGATTGAAGTCAGTTATGTCTGTTTCATTTCTAAAACTGATATACTTTCTACTTAAGACTCAGCAAGTTACATTTTAAAGGTCAAAGTCAGCAACAGAAAAAGGAAAACAAAGACAAAAAGGAGAAGCAGCAACACCTTTGTAGTGCGGCTCGGAGAAGCAGTAGTAGTGGTGCAGTAGAGCTATGAGCAACGCACCGAGGCCCAAACGTCTGAATCATTAGCTGATTCGGAGAAGAGTCAGGAAACACAGGGCTGGGTCAGAACAGTAAAGTTCACATAGTATTCCTCAAGTATTTTTCCTGGAAACAAATGGGCATGTTCATCATTTTGGGGGGAAAGGGGGAAAAAACTAACAAAAACTTGCAGTGACACACATGTTACAGGTTGCTCCAGTGGTGTGATGTTGAACCATACTGAGCAAGTTCCAGGATGACTCTGTTACTTCATTGACAACATGCAGCATTCAGCCACTTTTGGACGTTAAATATTCTTCTGGTGCCAAATGTATTGCGCCCAGTAATAAAAGCAAGCTCCTCAGCAAATATAACTCCGCAGGAGCACTGAGATCATCGAGCCAGATGATCTTATTACAACTCAGGTCTGGTTTAAAGCAGAGAGGAATTTGGGCTTTCGCAGGATCATTTATTATGGCAGTTTCATATCGCAGCTGCAGTGCTTAGACTCTGGAATAACTAAATATTGGTAATTCAGAATCTATCCAGCCTTTCAAATTCTGTCTTAAAACTCACTTTTTTATGTCGGCTTTAATCTGACTTCAGTCTGAGAACCATCGGGTTTGTTTTATGTTTGTTTTTATGTTAAATACATTGTATTTGTGTCATCTCACGTCTTGTTTTCTGTATTTGTTTTCTCTTGTTCATTAACTAACTAGTTTGGTCAACTTTGTTGCTTTTAAATGTGCTATAGAAATATAATTGACATTGACTGATACAACACTGGTCTGCCCAGCTATTGGTTGGTAAATGTATTTATGTAGTGTTCTCTTTGCCCGACTCTCCCCCAGTTCAGTCCATGGTAAATGGACTGTGAACTCACAGAATGCAGGCTGCATAAACCATATTTTACTCTCACCTAACACTCAAAGCACTTTGCACTCCAAGCTGTAACAGCAGACACTTTTAACATCTACGTTATTTGATACACGGCCCTGCTTTAAAATTATTCAGAAAAAACAAAGAAAAACAAAAACTTCTAGATAATCTTGGTGTAAAGTCGACTTCCACATGGCTGGAAAACAAAGGCCTCCAAAAAGCAACTCTTGTTTACTTAATCCCAAAGAAGACAAGAATGGCATTTTGTCCTTGTTTATAGCCAGATGTTGTCCATCTTGCGTTCTGGTTCTTGTTTGTGCTGTGATTTTTTTTCATTATCATCTACTAAACTAAAACATGTACTTTTTACTTTGATTTAACAGCATGAATGGCTGTTTGCTTCTCTGTAGTGAGCCTGCGATAGACTGATGAAACACATCTGAACTACATGTGAGAGAAATGATTGTGAAATTTTCCATCTGTTCCCTCTCTCAGAGAAACATTATTCTCTTACAGTGTTTTCCTTCCTGTAACTAAAGGTCAAAGGTCAAGTGAAGGCCTGCATGTGCTTTGCAAATAGAAGCTCCTCTGCTGCCACCTACTGGTCGTTACTAAGCAGTGAATGATGTCTGTTCATGGCGCTTACACTCACCGGCCACTTTATTATGTACAATTTCTTCACAGCAGTGACTTCTACTTCCTCTTCTTGCCTGGAAGTTGAGGATCACAGTTATTTATGTGATAACCTGGCTGATTGTGGCTCAAGAGTTGGCAGTTCGTCTTGTAATCGGAAGGTTGCTGGTTCGAGCCCCGGTCTCGGTTGTTGTGTCCTTGGGCAAGACACTTCACCCGTTGCCTACTGGTGGCGCCAGTGTCCAGAAGCCTCGCCTCTGTCAGTGCGCCCCAGGGCAGCTGTGGCTACAATGTAGCTTGCCATCACCAGTGTGTGAATGGGTGTGTAAAATGCTTTGGGGTCCATAGGGACTAAGTAAAACACTATACAAATACAGGCAATTATCATTTAATCAACCTCAATAACCCTGTGGGAAGGATGAGACGCTGGAGGTCTCCATATTTTCTCAGATTAGATGATGACAGATGGTGTAGATATCCTCAATATTGAGAGATCCTCAGATTAAACCTTATTTGTTTCATTGGTTTCATTTTGATTGAGAATAATTTGACCTATCAGAGACCAGCAGCTTGATTCTGGTGGTTGGATATAATAATGTCTAAAAAAACCAAACCCACAAACTTACAATAAACAGACAAAATGGGGAACCGGTAACAGATAAGATAATGTTTGAAACTTATCCGAAACATTTCCATATCTAAACTCTTCCAGGCCTATTTACTGCAAGACAATTGATCATAAGAGCAGCTTCAGCTGTTCCACTGGAACAATGTCTAACTGGCATCTGTGAAGCCCCACACTTACTTCAGTCCTTACTCTGTACTTCTAAATATCAGCTTTAAACTGAATTTATCATGTGAATTGTTGCATCATTTAACCCCATCTGTGATTCATTTACCTCACCTTCTTCTGAATATCAGATTTCCCCCTGAGTAATTACAGTATTTTAGTAATAAATAAATAAAATTTGCCAGATCTGTCTCATGGTTGACCCAGGGAGCAGACTGAGACAGCACATACTGAATTTAAGATCTTTATTTTACAAAAGCAAAATTGTAAGTCATCATTTTCCTTACTAAGTACTGGAGCTACATCGTGACTGATAGGTTTGTAGCTTGAACCTATCCGCTGGAATGTTGAAGACAATATAATTACACAGCAAAGCAAGACACGAAGTAGGCAAAGTTCTTCATGTTTCTCGTGCACGGGAGAGACCGGACAGGCGCCGTTCCTTCGCTTGACCCCAGTTGCTCTCTTCGTTCTCCCGTAACACTGCTCTTTTATTGAGGTTACATAAATATGCATAGGTTCATTAACATATGACGTCTACATACAAACAAAGAGTACCGTGTGTGTGTGTGTGTGTGTGTGTGTGTGTGTGTGTGTGTGTGTGTGTGTGTGGCTGATCAAAGGGTCATATAACATAAAAGCACACAAGCAAACATCCTTGGTCAGGAAGAGGGTAGCCCCCCCCCCTCACCCTAGATAACACCGTGAGGAAGTCCAGCAGTTCATCTAAACAAAAAAGCACTTAGACTAGAACAGACGTAGCTACGTTAATCCTACCATAAAACAATAAGACAAGGTACGACCTCTTCCCATGCTCCCAGGATGTAGGTGTGGAATACACACCAAGCCTTTTGTAGCCTGTTAAAGATCACACATCCTATCACTACACAATTAATTATACACCTCTAAGCATACATGGTTAAATATTTCTAAGCATAAATGACAATCAACAATACAAAATCTAACAGTGACATTAAGGCGACATCAGGGAAACATCAGACATGATGGGCTTGGAGTACTGAGTGTAGGGAGATAAAGGAGTGATGGCTCAAAATGACTCCTCCTGGCAGTTCTAAGTGATTAGCTCTAATGTTTGTACGGACTTTCAATGAGTACGATGTGATCAAAAACATCTGCAGGTACATTCAGTGTTGATATTTGACACATCTGAACCACAAGGTACAAAATAAACTGATTAATATAAACTGTGTGGAGTCGCAAATTTTGAAGCCAGCATGATAACCTTATCTAACGGATGATATGGAGATCCAGCTTATTTAGATCTGATTAACATCAGTTCACTAAAGAAAAAGACCCCCTGAAAAGATTAGAATTGTTGAGACAGAGTTTAATACACTGAATCATCTGAACAGCAAGAAAGTACATAGCAAAGCAAGCAAAGCAATCTCGGGGGTGTAGAGTAGCACAAACAGCAAAGCCACACAGACATGGAGAGAAGGACAGGTGGTGGATCTGGTGGATCCTCTCTCTATAGTGCCCGTTAACTACCCCTGCTGCTGGGTAACGTTCCACCTGTCCTCCAGTCAGAAACAGCAGGTGCAGGGTCAGGTACAGGCCAAGGTCCTGCCAGGGGCTGGTCAGGACTCTCACTAAGGGCCATCTGCAGAGGGGCAACCTTTGAATAACCCTTTGCTTAGCCTTATCTCAATGGGTCAAAACGCAGTCAGACATGGCACATTAATGAAAATGATTAAATCTTACAACAAGCAGTATGCATCAACAGGTGCTCATACAGGAAGTGGCATAATCGTATGATATACGTGTGAATAATACTTAACTGAACTACATCTTGTAACTAAGTTACAAGCAATTTAAATTTATTGGGTAAATGTTTAACATGCTGATTCTGATACAGTGGACCCTCGTTTATCGTGGGAGTTATGTTCTAAAAATAAAAATAGGTGAAATCTGCAGGACCAGTGCCTGGATTGATTACAAGAACGCCTATGACTCAATGCCCCACACCTGGATCCTGGAATGCCTAGAACTATATAAACATGTACATGTATATATATACGTGTACATATACGTATATGTATATATGTGTACACATATATACATATATGTATATATATATATATATGTATTAATTATGCTGCAATAGGTGTAGGCTGCTGGGGAATTCACATGATGTATTGAGTGTTTTTTATTCAGTCACCTTTCTCACCCACTATGTATTAATAGACCTCGCTGCATTGAATCGTACTTGTTATCTCTGTCTCTCTTTCACAGCATGACTATCCTGTTTTCCTTTTCTCACCCAAACTGCTCACAGCTGATGGCCGCCCCTCTCTGAGCCTGGTTCTGCTGGAACTTTCTTCCTATTGATTTTTATTATATTTATGTTATTATTTTATTCTAATTTTTGAGTTCAAGAGAATAATGGGACTCTACTTAAAATCATATTTGTATGCATAAACTGAATAAGTAACTGAAGTAATTAAATATTTTTTTGTATTTACATGAATATCTGAAGAAAATATTTCTGATTTATAGACAGTCTTTGCTTTAATTCACTTACTACATTAGTTTACTATTATAGAGCAGGTATTGGGATCACCTTATAAGAGCATAGAGTGATGGGATATGTGAGTACTCAAACCATGCACTAACATGAACATGTACTAACTTGGAGGAAATGAGCACACAAGCTTTATATGGGAGGACAAATGAGATTGGACTTACCTCAGGGAGAAAAGAAAACTTGATGACATGTGACCCCCAAATCAGGTCTGAGGTCACTAAAAGGCCATAGATATATGATGTGTATCTGTAAGCATTAGTGTGTGCATGTAAATGTGTGTGGGTGTTGGTAGCTTGCAGAGAGCTTTATAAAGGGAGATTAAAGGTACCAGGATACAACGGTGTTCCAAAAATCAGACGACAGAAATAAAAACACAAATGAATCTTTGATTCATGAAGCTCCACACAAAACAGACTGTCAGTCACCTCCTGAGCCACAACCGCTTTGTGGTTCATGGTTCGATTGCTGGCTGCTGCAGTTTGCATACCACAGTATCTTTTTGCGAGATACAGGAGGACCTGAAGTAGCTCTGCTGTGTTCATCAGGGTGTGAAGGAGTGGGTGTGAGAATGAATAGGTGAAATGATCCAACAAGAACTGTGAGTACTTAAATAACCCAAATGGCTGTGACACAGGCTTTTATTTAAAGAAGGAGAAAAATACAGAGAGGAAGCGGATGTGCTTTATTTGCTGTCACTGATAACAGATGAGAAAGGGCAGATACTGAGAGGAACAATCAAGAAAATGTTTCTGCTTCATCTGTTCTGTGAGTAAATTCTCTCTGGTTGTTTGAGTGTCTGTATTTTAGTCGGGTTATTATTGGAGAAGACAAGAGAAATTTAGATTGGACTGAATTTATCTTAAGAACATCATGAGAACAAAGAGCAGGTCTACAGAGGGACCCATACCATTACACAGTAAGAAGGACTCTCGTAGATTTACTTGAAATGTGCAGACATGTTACATTCAGTCAGTTGTGGGTATGTTAGGTTACAAACTGATTGCACAGGTTTAAAGTAATTGGTGAGTGTATGCAATAATAAACAAGCAATAAAATAAAAGTGGAAGGCTAAATGATCGAGGAATGAAGGGTTGCCAGTGTTGATATATACTAACTGGCCTCTATATTAGGTACGCCTGCTAAATCACTTGTTAGGATGAATATCATCACCCATAACCAGACCTTACAATATAAAGCACCTCTTGTGAGGTTAGAGCACATGAACAGAATAATCTCACCAATGAGTAAAGTTGTGGCTCAGGCTGTGTGTGCTGTCTGTTAAACAGTGTCCATGTTAATATGAACAAAACATTAAAGTCATTTCCAGCTTTAACACCAAAGGCTCAGGAAGTAGAGCAGGTAGTACCAATCGGGCTGCTCCAGTCTGCACGTCACACTGCACGATATTGAACCCTGACTCACTCCTGGTAACCCAGGAGTGACTCCTCAAAGTGTTAAAGTGCGTAAATGTTAGTTATAAAGCTTTAAATATGTAATATATTTGGATGCAAATCAGTGGGGTTTTTTTTTCCAAAGTTGATGTGATTGAAGTAGAATAAATAGGTAAGTGTATGGAGTGGTTAATACCTGCAGCAGAGAAAAAGACAGCTGAAGCTCACTGATGCTTTTGGTTTATTAAAATCCCTTCCTGTGTTGTCCAAAACCACAGACGAAGCTGTCAAAATAATAATTACATTGTAACATTTTTCACAATGTTATTTTTTAAAATTAATGTTTTTTTTTAAATTATTTAAATAGTTCTCAGGGATTTTTAGGAAGAGTCAATTATATTAGAAAGAAAAGCAGTGAGTGTCTTCGTGTTATTAGATAAGGAAAGCTGCACATGTAACCAGTGAATCTGTGTGTGTTGATTCACTGGGCGTTCCTAAACTGCCACATAGAAAATCTGACTCATGTGACTCTCAACAGAACATGCAGTAAACCTTAATAGGTTATTGGCTTAATAGGTTATACAGGTCATAGTGTCTGTCTTTACCCTGCATTTGAAAACAACAACAACAACAACCTACACGTGAATAGGAAAACATAAGAAAGCAGGCTGAACTTAACTGGGCCTCAAAATTCCCCACATCCACACATTTATGCCTGTTAGTACCGAACACCTTCAGAGGCAACTGGAGGTCAGAGCAGCTCTGAAAGCACCAGGGCTGCATGATAGATTTGCCTAATGTTAATACAGGAATGTGGATAAGTAGTTGTGTGTGCACTGATTCCTTCGCCCGTTTTGCCTGTGGAGCCATCGTTCTCTAACACTTACTTATTTACTAATGCCTAATAAACTTCCTGCTCCATCTTCTTCTTCCTTCATCTTGTCCTTTTAACACAGCCTGCGTAAAAACAAAATAAAATAAATACCCACATGTGTTGAGTTTAATGTTCCTTAGTTACCTTTAGAAAACTAAATTGCTTTCCTCTCACTGGCTCAATGAACTGTTTTATTTCTCTTCAGTTCTGATCTCAGTGCTGAGCTGCACAGCAAACCAAGGTCAGTAAACTTAGTTATTTATTATATTTATAAATAGTTTTGTTTTTTCAAATATGTTAAATTATTGTGATGTCGCGATGAGGAATAACCGGGGATGGTAACTAAGATACTGACAACGCCACCTGGGGGAGGGCGTTACACCCCAGGAAAGATTTCTCTAGCCAATGTACGTGTTGCACTGGCTACCAAAGCCCACAGACTCGTTATTAACGGCAGAGGTGAGACAAAGGAAGTTTACAAATTTCAATTTATTAAGAGGAACTACTAAAGACATAACTATAAAATCAGGAAGGCACCTAGGGTAGCAGGGTTGAGACGGCAAAATAGTTAATTAAAACACTTTATTAACAAACGATGATTAAAATGACCAGACCCCCTCCCACGATGCTACCCTAAAACAATCACAGCATGATAACAGAATAACTAAACAAAATAGTGGAGACCGGCCACTTGAGGAGGCAACCTATGGGGAGGAGTGCCCAAGGGTGCCACCAATTACTCACCCGTGTAACTTCACTGCAGACCTCACTGTCACTCACACTAAACTCTAAATGGTGCAATCTACCTATGCCCGGTGTGTACACTCGCATGCATCGAGAAGGGGATTCCACCTCACGTGCCTAGCCCCTCAGCAAGCGGCCGCACCTCCACTAAAGCAATAAAACAAAGCATAAAACGTTACACACATTAATAAAAGATCTACATAAAACAAATACACCCCAAAGTACTGTTCGTTATAAAAGCATCACATAACAAACAAAACAGCATGACAAGACAGCAGCAGTATAGTGCAAACCACTCTCTAAAGGGCAATACTAAACTGCAGCGCTCAACTGCCTAATGCTCTCAGCCACCTTGGATGGACAAGACTGCCAAATGCCTCCTTCTGGTAGTGAAGCGCAGCTGTTTCTTATAAGCCTGCTAATTATCAACTGGGAAGGTGTGGATGTTAGTGGTGCGTTTGTGGACATCATGTAAAATCCTACCCCAGAATCTACTTCACTACATTATGTTAGATTGATATGCGTTGCTTTAGTGGTAGTTTCCAATGTAAAATTGCTGGAAGTAGCTAAATGAATTTAAAGGGTTCACAATCTGACAGCTGCTCTCGTAGCCCTCACAACACAAATGTGCTTTCACTTTTTGATTTTCCCTAAATAATTTTGTGATATTATTAATTATTTTAAGACATTGTCATTGATCATCTTAATTTTATTTTAACACTTCACAGCTCGTCTGACTGTGAGTCCCAGCAGCTCTCAGCTCTATAAAGGAGACTTTGTGTCTCTGAGCTGTGAGGAGGACGACAGCTCTGCTGGATGGACTCTGAGGAGAAACCCAAAGACACGACAGAGGACTCAGTGTGGAGATAAGTGGGGAAAACCAGCTGGTTCTTCCTGTAACATCAGCTACATCGACCCATTGGACAGTGGAGTTTACTGGTGTGAGTCCAGAGAGGGTCCCATCAGTAACATGGTTAACCTGACAGTCACTGGTAAGCTGAGTGTGTGGAATTAGTGTTGATGAAGCTGTGTGTAAATGGATGAAATGCTGTAGTTTGTCTCTGTGTTGAGGTGGATCAGTGATCCTGCAGAGTCCTGTCCTCCCTGTGATGGAGGGAGATGACGTCACTCTGCTCTGCGAAGAAAAGAATTCCTTCAACCTCCCAGCTGCTTTCTATAAAGATGGCTCCCTTATCGGCAACGAGACGACAGGTCACATGACCATCCAGCATGTTTCCAGGTCTGATGAAGGCCTCTACAAGTGTGGCATCAGCGGTCATGGAGAGTCTCCATCCAGCTGGATCACTGTCACAGGTGAGGAGCTTCACTCACATTTTACCATTTCACCTACAAATTCACCTGAACAGGTGGGATTCTCTCTGCAGATAGGCCTGCAAACACAATCCTACACCCATCCTCAGCACCATCTCCTGACCCCACCTCCCTCAACCTTGTGTTCAGCGTTGTCTCTCACCTGCTGGTAATATGTCCATACTTCATCTCCACTCTGCTCATGGTGTCTTTTCAGACTAGATTTTTATTTATTATGTTTGATCTTCTCATTAAACATACACATATAACACATATTATAACTAATATTTGAATGTAATGTAATGCAGTGTATGGAAAAAAATCAGTAACTGGCAGGACGGTGCTGCCCTCCCCACAGCAGTGATCTCTGCAGATCTCTGTAAGAAACTTTGGTCTCACTTGTTCTTCTTGAGGAGTTCTTTGGGTTTGTTGGGAAATCAGTTTTACCCCGGTTCTTTTATTCCTCGAGCATCCAGAGATGGCACCGGACTCAGTAGTCATTTTCACAAAACTTTATTCATCTTTATTCATCTTTACTCATCTTCATTTATCTTTACTCTTCTTCATTTAAGCATGCACTTCTTGAAGGGAAGACGAGGCCGGTGTCCCTCTCCAAAATCTTCACTCCTTTGTCTGTGAAACACAGTTTTATAGAAGCGACCCCATCATAAAACCCCCTACGGTGTGCTGCAAACACTGTCTGTGTCTATGTGCACGAGCACATGAATGCCTACATGTGCGCGTTCCCGCGTGTCTATGTGAGTGCTCATGAGTGAGTGTAATGAGTAAAGTAAGGGATTACTATTGCAAAAATGGTAATTAGATTACTGTTATTTTCCCGTAGGAACGCTGCGTTACTGCGTTACTAAAACCGTGATTTTTTTTGCGAGAATGTCTCATGACAGTGACGTAAGCGAGTGCGACGTTCATGACAACAGCTGTGTGCAGATCAGGGGCGTCACTAGGTTTTAAGGACAGGGGGGGCTTAGCCCCCAAGAGATGCACACGACATGAACGAACGTAGTGAATGAGCACAAAATTTCACAAACAGAAAACAAAGACTGAGAAATTGTTTTCCTACTTTTTTGGACAGATTAAACATCCTAGGCCACCAATAGATCTATTGTTTTATTTCAGTCTGCTTTATAATACAGTACAACAAAAAAACAGAGGAAATGTGTTTGCCGCATCAATAACAAGAAAAAAACTGAAAATAAAAAAGTACATTTTTCTGGCTGCAATCACCAGTTACTTGGTGGGTGGAAGCATCAAAGAATGACGTCTGTTTTTAAGAGTGGCAAATCGGTCAATCACTCTGTTGTGACTCAGATGCTAAAGCGTGTCTTTTTCAATAGACATGACTGCAAGACTGTGAAGTCTTTTCTGACCCATTGTTTGACGCAGCCAGGAGTGCAGCCGACGCAGTGCACTAAAGGACCGTTCACACGAGCAGCTGCTGACAGGCACTGTTAGGGCAACTTGGATGGTTGCCTTCAGAGAGGGAAACATGTCTGAATCAAGGAGGTTGAACACAGACAACATATTTTTGGGTGGACATCCAGCCTCTGTTTTCCGGGTAAGAAAGTTTCTGGCCACCAGAACCTCCTCTTTTTTCAGGTCAAGTCTGTAGTGCTTTGCAAGTTCATTCAAGTGTGGTTCACTCAAGAAGTTCTCAGATTCAGGACTGCATGCCTGGATGCCTTTTAGCAGCCCTGCATCTACACTGCAAAATCTTTGATCAAGCTCGCCAACCATCCGATCCACACAAGGGAAAAGTAACTCTCTTTTCAATGTGTCTGAGTTGTTCAATTCAGTGCGTGAACCCACAGTTGCCTCCAGGACAAAATCCTCCATTTTCCTCTGTTTGTGCCTTGTCTTGGCACCTGGTTCAGGGATACTGTGGGTGTTACACAGGGCCTTGGTTTTCTCATACAGCTCTGTAGCAAATGCATCTGAGTGTTTTCCCTTAATTGTGTCACACACAGCTTGTTTGCAGATAAATGCTTCTGCCAGGTCTAAAGTCTCTTTCTGCAGGAATTTGTGGAGTCCTTCGGTTACAGACAGAATTGACTGAAACATCAGTAGTGCATAGACTGCTGAGAACTTGTAGAGCTTTGCTCTGAGACCAACAGCTATGGGGGATCCAATTGCAGATAGGCACTCCAAAATGGCAGGCAATGTCTCAAGAACTGCACTGATTGATCGCAACTGACATGCCCAGCGAGTGTTTGAAAGTTCCACAAGCTCAGTTTTTGTCAATCCAAGCTTTGCCTGAGTCTCCATGAACTTATGATGATTGACTAGGGAGGTGCTGAAGAAAGAATACACACACTCCAACAAGCTGAAAAGCTCCACAGCCTCTGGGACAGCCTTGCAAGTAGGGATGGGTATTGATAAGATTTTCACGATTCCGATTCCATTTTCGATTCTGTTTAACGATTTGATTCTTTATCGATTCTCTTATCGATTCTTTTTAAAAAAGGAGAACACTAAGGTCGATTAGCTTAGAACTTTGTTTTATATCTTCTCTTTGAACAAGATAGAAATTTAGGAGTAACATGGCCTTACAAACCCAACAGTGAGATCTTAAGAGATCCACAGCCTACAGCTCTTCAATGGGGTGTCACAGGGTCCCCAGGAAAAAAAATTGTAAATGTAAAATAATAAAATAAATATTCTTCTGTAGCAATAACAAAGTATAACATAAATTGTTCTGTGGCAACTACACAAGAATATCCAGTAATGTCCCTGCCTACAATTAAACACATTCACTTACCAAAAATCGGGGGCATCTGCTGCGGCAAATGGGTGCAAGCCTTTTACCACAAACTTAGTCACTGCTCGGTGACATTCGTCTATCCTGGCCTGAAAGGAGACGCTACCAGTAGACTGCAGTGAGAACTGCCAGCATCTGAGCCAGCCAGACTCTGTCTGTCTCTCTCATCATGGTCACCTAAATGCACAGTAATGGCAGGTTTTGTAATAAGGCAGATCGCTCTAACATAATATGCAGTGTTAGTTGATTATTTACCTGCCACATTAACGGGAGAGGACGTGCAAACGTTACCGCTGCTGCTGGGTTGAGATTCACGAGTCCGGAGCGGAATTAAAAACACGACATTCATTTAAGGTCATCGCGTGTTTTGTGAGCAAATGCTTTTGCATATTTGCAGTGTTTCCTCCCTTAAATGAAATATCTACTTTGCAAGTTGCCCTGTTGTCATCCGTTCTCATAAAGTATAATCAAACTTTTGAGCGTTTGAGCCGCTTAGGCGCCGTGTTTCCTGCCAGGTAAATGACGCTCCGCAACGTGGTGACGTCATTCGGGGCGACTGGAATCGATAAGGGAATCGTTTGCAAAAATGGCAAACAATTCCAAGGAATTGAAACAGTGGGAACCGGTTCTCAACAAGAACCGGTTTTCGATACCCATCCCTACTTGCAAGTATTGCACAAAACCAGGTTGAGTTGATGAGCATAACAATGCACATAGATAGCCTCAGGATGGAGCCTTCTAAAATGTGCTTGTACACCTCCAGTGGAGCCACTCATAACGGCTGCACCATCATATGTTTGTGCTACACACTTAAGCTCTGCAAGACCATAGTTTTGGATCTGCTGCTGAATCTCATTTGCAATGGACTGGGCATCAAATGATTTTATCTCTGCTAGTGCAAGGAAACGCTCCTTCACTGCCCCCTCTGACACGTACCTGACACAAACAGCTAACTGCTCTGCCTTTTTATCCCTTGCCTCATCTGCCATGATGGAATAGACTTTAGACTTTGTCATTTCAGATACAATGACACTAGTAACTTCCTGGGCACAACAGTCAATCATGTCATTCTGGGATGTTGGTGAGATATACTGTGCATTTGATGGGGGATTATGTTTTTGAAGAAAAGCATCAAACTCCTTCAAAAGCTCCATGCACGCAAGAAAATTCCCTCTGTTTGGGCTGTCTTCACCTTCATCATGGCCACGAAAAGGGAGTCCCTGTCTCCCTAACATAGAGGTGACTGCAACAATTCGTCTGAGATACTCTCTTCTTTCGACTATCTCACTCACATTTGCAGTTGCTATCACCTGTGCAACGTTTCCCTGTTTGCTAGTTCCCTGGTAGCTTTTCCATGTAACAACACTGTCCTTATGTGTTTGTGCCATCTCATGCTTGCCAAAGATGACTAAAGCTTTCTTCCAGTTCTTGCAACCGCTACTGACCAAACTATCTTGTTTGATGTTTTTGCCAAACACTCTACATGGGAAGCAGAAAGCTGCATTCTGGTTGACTGAATATTCTAACCAGTTGTGCTTTTCAAACCAGCTGTGGTTAAATGCTCGCTTCTGTGTACCAAAAGTATCATGTGGATAGCTCTTCAGCTTCACCTGTCTGGGCCCTGTGTCTTTGTCACCTAAATCAAACCCTGTAGTAGAATGAGTTGCTGCAGCTGCTTCATCATTTTCCCTCTCTTGGCCTGTTTGCTCTCCTCTCTCTGTAATAACTTGATCTTCCTCTGCCTCTCGATCCATTTGCTGCAGCTCCTCTGTCTCTCCTTGCTCTCTCTGACTTGAACTTGCCTGTTGACCTTTTTCTCCCTCAGCCTCCCCTTCTGCCTCACCCTTCAAGATACATTAAAACATACTGAATTGTAATGTAAATTGCTAATATCATGACTTCTGTTGCTTCCAAATATTTTGAAGTTACAAACATTATATTTTGAGCATGCATGTGACTAAAATGGTTGCAATTTAAAGCCCTGAAAAATATTACTAAATTACTTGAATTGAAGTAATATTAAAATAGAACCCTCAAAAATATGTGAGTCAGGTTAATTTGACATATATATATATATCTCTTTGCTCTCTCCACTTTCTAACCTTGACTCTCCTAAATAAAAGCTCAAGTTAAACAGGTCTTATATGTTGTACCGTGACTGAAATGTTTCATATTTCATATCCATATTGAGTCCCATAAAATTCTAATCAGACTGTCTGCATCACAAATGACTCCATCCTTTGACTCACCTCTCCAGCAGACGTCTCTCCCCTCTGCCTCTCTGTGCTCCTCTGCCCTGACTCCTACAGGTTAATGGGGATGGAGTGATTATTATTATTTCCACTGATGATAACCATACCTGAATGAGCTCAGCTGGATTTTTCAGAGCTAAAACGAGTGACAGAAATTAACATTATGCTAACAATTTAACTTAGTGCGCTAGCCAGGTTTTTATTTACAAAACGGGGAACACCTGGTTCATTATTTACATGGGACTCTCTGCTGTTAGCTGGAGCTAACTAATTGTTACTACCAGCCAGTGATGAAGACTTACTTTCTTGAAAAACTTGCGTATATCCATGATTTCTTGCCGTTTGCCACATGTAGGCTAGTGTGTCCGCAGGTGTATACGAGCGGAGTGTAAAGTAGCAGTGAAAACGAGGACTGGATATTCAGTCATGTGGATGTCCCCTGTGAACAACTGGAAGGGATTGGATAACGAAGCACTGACGCTACCTTAACAATGTAAAGCGAAAGGGACCAACCGAGTTATGATCATATTTGTGTGAATAGCGACAGGTTTATATTATTATTTCTTTAAACTCATATTCCTGCATCTTTATATTGAATTTGTCTGCAAGTTCTGTAAAAAAAAAAAAATCGAATAAGTTAAAAAAAATAAAAAATAAAAAAAAAACAGGCAAACCTTCGCCTACGCTAGGTGGGTCATGTATGTGAGGTAGGTGAGGTGCTTGAAGTGCACAGAATAAGCTGCTGTATGAGTGTGTGGTTAGTCAACAGCACTTTGAGCTGTCAGTGAGACAGAAAATAACTTTATATATATGCAAGTTCATTATGTGTCTGTTTAATGGTGCAGACTGATGGTAGTTTGTACCTGTGAGCACAAACACCAACAATGAAGGCTAATAATCCAACATTTGAATCTATTTATTCTGAGCTGACTGAGAGCCAGGCTAAAAATAAAAAATCATCACTGCTGTCTACATCGCACCCTGTGCTGATTAAAGTGAGAGAAGGTCAGTGAGCAGGTTTTCCATCAGGTTTTCCTGCAGTTTGATTCTTGGTTCAGTTTAAAAATTTGACTTTAGTTCAGATTACACTTTTGCTCAGTGTGTTTGTTCACTGTGGACTGATTCCAGATCAGATTATTCAGAAAACAACACTTTATTTACTAGATGTAAGCCCTAACAGTCCTTAAAAAAAGTACGTAACAGTAACCTAAGTAACAATCCTTAAAAAAAGAAAAGCAAAAGGACTGTAGAGGCATAAATCAGTATAAAAAAACTTGTTATTACAAGAAATAAATGGAGTTGCTAACATCTGTTTTTAAATATTTTACCCACGCCCACTCCATCCTTCCCAGTAACTCCTCCTAAGGAAACATTAAAACAAAGGAGCTCTTCTCAGAGTCAACGTTTGTCATTGTCTTTCCACGGCATCAGCTCCTCAGCTGCAGGCAATTATTCTGGCAGTGCACACAATGAGTCTTTGCCAGATCGTCTGCTAACCTCAGTTATTTCACAGCCTCATGTTCCTGTGTATTTATCAGTGTGCATTACTTAGTCTCCTAGTCGGTACCTGGACTCGTCATTCCAAACCCTGCCATAGCCTTGCTTCTGGATTCAGCTGCTGCTTAATCCTTTTCAGACAAACTGCCATTCTCACCTGCCTGCCTCCCTGCACACCTATATTGGACTCAGCACTCGCCTGGACCTCACCTCGCCTCCACCTCCAGCTAATCCCCGCCTGCAAACACGTAAGCCATCCCAGCTTGTCAAATGGGAAAACACTCACAACTCCTTGGACTGTTCTGATTTTCCTCTCCTATGTTTCAGTGCCCTCACCAGCCCCACTCCAGTCTCAGCAGTTTTTGTTTTCGCAAATCACTTGGAGCTTCTGGTCTTTGGTTCTGCGCCTGAGTCCATTCCACGCCACGGGCCTCTGAGCCCTGACAACGGTCTAAACATCTGGAAAGTCCTGGAGGAAGAGAATGGCTGGACTCATCTGGATTCTGCTTTCTGCGTGCCTCCTGGGTTGTACCTCTCAAGGTAAGCTGTGGTCTGTGTACCAACTTTAATCAGTCTGCGTGAAGTTATAGGCTGTAATCAGTAATAAAAGTTTTAGGTGGAGTTTGTGTACAATTAGAATTTAACCACACAAACCTGGAGTAAATCAAAGTTAACTAAATAAGGAATTTAGGACTTTCGGAGTTACTGACATTTTTATACACAGTCCCTTATAGTCAAAGCAGACATTGATTCAAAGTGTTGAAAATCACAATCAGCTCAGCTGCACCAAAAACCCCGAAAGAAGATAACTAAAGTGCACAGCTGCAGACTTTTTCCATGGTTGAGACAAACGACTTCACAAAGTCTAACAAAGTCAAAAACGCTCACGAGGAAGGAGGAGTATTATTATTAAGTCTAAAACCAAAAGATTTATAATGGTAATACAGTCAAATTAAACTCTGTTTTAAATCCTCGAGGGTGTTTCTTGGTTGCGAACCTCTTTAGTTGTTCTGATCATAGAAATAATTCTCAAATAATCAGGCATTTTACGTCTTCTTTGATTTGTCAGGCCTTCTGTCGAACTGGTCAGTGGATTTTCTTTTTTTTTTAAATAATCAATCAAATTCTGAATGTTTTGCTCGATTTACTAATAATCTTGTTTTTCCTTTTTTCCAGAAAAAACACTTTTTAACAGTTAAATTTAAAGGAAAATTCCCTGGATTGTCATTGAAACACATTATATTGTCCCAAATGCTGCTACCCAAGTCTTAACTGTACAGTCCATGTCCAGTGATCCTGATGCTTTCTGTTGAAGTAAACAGCTGTTTGAAACCTTTACCTCTCTGCTCTGTATAGTTTCTCTTTCAGGCCAGAAAAACGTCACAGCTGAGTCTGGAAGGAACGTCACTTTGACATGTCAAGCTCGAAAAAACATCCAGACTGTGGAGTGGAGAAGAGCTGACCTGGGATCAGAATATGTTTTTTTGTATCGGGATGAGAGGAAAACTTCAGTGCACCAGCATCCATGTTTTAAGGACCGGGTGGATCTAAAGGACAAACAGATGAAGGATGGCGACGTGTCTCTGATTCTGAACAATGTGACGATTAATGACACTGGAAGATACGAGTGTCGTGTCGTTGAGAAAGGAACAATTGGTTTGAAGCTCATCAGCATCATCACCCTGAGTGTTGTTCCTCCAGGTGAGTGAGCAGAGTTGAGTGTGTGTGTGATCAGAGGTGAAGCTGCTTCCTGGTTGTTGATGTTTGTTTCTAAAGATGTTGTTGATGAGACTTTGTAGAACGCAGCTGGTCTGAGTGATGTGATCAGAGTGCAGTAGATAATGTCTGACAGCAGTTTGAAGAGCAAATGGATTCTGTTCTGTTCTTCACAGCTGACACCTCACACCTGTTTCTCACCTGCAGGATCTGTTGGACTAATCGTTGGTGTGGTAGTTGCTGCTGCTGCCCTCGTTGTTGCTGCTGTTGCTGGATTTGTGATCTACAGAAACCAGAAAAAGGCAAAAGAAGTTCGTCTCAAACCTCTTGTCATTAAACAGTCTCCTGCTGTTCCCACTTGTTGTCAGTGAACAGACACAGCTGGAACTTCACAATGAAACTGATTTGTGAAATGTCACCGACAGTTATAGGTTTTTGTTTAACTGTTGACCTAGTGTGTGAGAGCAAAGAAAACAGAATTTTGCTGTTTTATCATTTATTATCCAGTTATTGCTTCATCCAGATCACACAATATAATTCTGACTATGAATCACTTTGAATAATCTCAGCATTATTACAATGTTCTGCTCTTTACACTGGATGTCTTTGCTGCAGTGTTCAAATATTCAACTCGAACAAAAACTCAGTGCTTCTGTTTTAATAGCTGCTCTGAAACTTGAACTTGATACACTTGAAGCTTTGCTGTCACACAGCCTGACGGAGACAATGTGGAAATCGCTTCAGCTTGTTAACAGATTAAAGTGAAATTAATTAACTTGACTGACTCAACCATCACTCTTGGTTTGTGTTCAGCAGCAGAAATGTGAATTTCAGAGATCAGAAGATTAGAATCAACAATAAGAACTTTTATACATTTTAATAATGTAATGTAAAATTGATCTCACCAGTGTTCACCAGCTTTGTTTTGATACCGAGATTGTTTACATTCCTTTTGGGTTTGTCATTTTCAAAGAGCAAGCTCAGACAGCCTCGTTGGGGCTTAACAGGATAAACTTTAATCACTGAACTTTTGGAATAGGGGTTGGGGGGAAATTCCATTAATTATATATGTACCATGTGTGTTTTGGCAGTGCCAGGAGCTCTGCCATCTACAAGTACTGTATTGTACACAGGTATGAATAGACTCACGAGCCACAAAAGATTGAAGATTATTAATTTAAGGAAAATATGAATCTAATGAGGACTTATGAGCAACTGCTGTAGTCTGCTCCTGTGACGTGTCTCTTTCATTGCTTGTTATTTAGAAGAAAAATTCTTACATGTAAAACTCGTAATCACAATAAAAAAGCAGAAATGTGAAAATCATCTTCATCACTGCTGTTTCTGTTTTGGTTTCTTTCTGAAGAAGAAGGTATTTGTGCATTTTTGAACATCAAACATTCATTTCATTGTGACACATCTTTACCCTGCTATAAAAAATCTGGTATATAATCAGGCTTCATGTCAGTCATCCACAGAATAAAGTCCTGATGCATTTTTGTTTTTCTCTGTTTCTTTCAGGTTGAATTTAGCTCATCACCCTGTAACTTTTAATGCTATGTGGGTGCACTCTGCAGCTCTGGCTGTTGCTGAGTGCAGTTTGTGACTGAGTGTGCAACAGAAAAAGAAGTGTTTAATTTTCAGTTAGGATCTAATGCACAGCTTTCTTATGTGTCAGGAACTGGCATCACCCTACGGAGCAGTATTGCTGCCATGCAGAGTGTGCACGAGTCATTGTTAGTCAAATGAAATTTGCACATTATATTTACACTGGTCACTTTAAATCAGGGCTAGAGGAAAGTTTGAAACTCAGCAGTACACACTTTTCCTGTGTGTGTGATGTTTGGAGAATCATGTGAATGTTTGCAATTTGTGAAACAATTCGAAAGTCACACCAATAACCACCTTAACTCAAAAACACACTGGAATTCCCAGGCAACACTCCCTGACTGTTTATCAGCCACCGTCTGCGTTCCATCCAGATCCCTCATGGGTGGCTCAGAGTCTCGCTCTGCACGTCACTAAGCTGGAGCTTGGTATGCTCTTGTTGGAGGAGGGCACTTTTTCACCCCTGACTCACTTCTACCAGCGCAGCTGCAGGATGAGAGAGCAGAGCACAGTTCACACTAATGTTTAACTGCCAGATGCTTACTAAACACCTCATCCTAACTATTTATCCCTGGAATGTGAGTTTCTTCCCACGTCTGTACTGTTGCACTCACTTTAGTCACAGACCCAATCGTGATGTTTAGCTTTTAAAATAAAACTGTGTGAGATGCTGTCATGTATTTGACAAGGCAAGTTTGTTCCCATGCAATCTTTAACCAGACCCACATCATATTCAAATGAGGCCATTAGGCTCCTCTGCGAGCAGTGGATGAGAGGAGCCTGCGCGGGATGTGGCCTGCAATAAATAGCAACAAACAGAGGGATCCAACAGTTCAACTCAGCAAACACAGTGAATAGTTTAGTAATAAACAGCATAACTGTTTTATAAGCATTTAATTTTTAGGGAGGACAACATTTTTGGGTGCTTCCTGACTTGCTGCCCAGGTCTTCTCACCTGCAGTCAGCGGATCTAGCAAGGGAAATGTGTGGGGTGGATGCATCCATTATGAAAACTGTTTTTTTTTTCTTTAGTGAGCGAAATTGCAAGTGCAGCAAATGTAAAGCTGTAAAATATACAATTCACTGGTAGTTTATCATTTTCAACCCTGCTCTCCCCCTCATGTCTCTCATCAGGAGCCTGCAAAGCACTGTGAGAAGTGCAGTGCAGGCTGTCAGCAGCCGAAACAGCCATCTGGAGACATTTGAAACACTGGCCCTTCCTCATGGAGCTCATAGCTCACTAAAATACCTGACCTGTATTTAGAAACACGTTTATAGTCTCTGATCTATCACTTCTTTCAGCATTCAAATTAAATAACTGCGAGTTACAATTACGTGGATCCTGACAAAGTGTGATACTCTTCAGTTAACAGAATAGGTTTTTTCAAATGGGTAGGACACTCTCACAGTGTTAACACACAACAAGCTCCTGCTAGGCACAGCAGGAAGTGTGTAAATAAAACATTTGTTTTCACAGCATCACTTCTTGTGACAGAAAAACAAAAAACAAATAAAAGAATGATTCTATAACTAAACTAACACCTTATAAAGGTATTAATCCCATATTAACCAGTTTCTCCAGCTGGGTTACATAAAGTAAAAAATACACATGTGCACATAAGCATACACATAAACAAAGAAAGCAGAGAAAACTCCAGTAATCAGACGATTCCCTACAGTATGAGCAAGAACTCTGACATTAGTGAGACCCTAAAAACTCCCTCATAAGTAAAAACACATCCAGAACCACCCAGGCTTTGGCCTCCATCTGCCACGAGCGGTTTGGGACTGAGGGGAGGGAGACAAGCCAAAAGACATGCTGGAGCCAGAGACCATTTCCTGCTAAACAGATATTTCTGAAGTAGTGCAGATTGGATCTCGATATGTCTGTCATTGATTTATTTTACCGTGTGAAAAGCAAGTGTGAGAAGGGCTCCAGCCTTTCCCCATGAAGGACAGAGTGTGGGTGGATGAAAAGCAGGCTCATTTAGGTTAGAGAACATTAGAGCTGATGTGAGAGGCTCAAAGGCCTCTCACCCAAACTTTGCAATCCAAAGTTGTGCAGGCCCGGTTCATATCAATCATAAAAAAATAAAAAATAAAAAAATAAGATATTAGGTCAGTACCAGGTAACCCATGAGGAACATATATTAAAAAAGATAAAGCAAATTTATTTTAAAAATTTAGTTATAAAACAAAGCAAAAAAAAAACAAAACAAAAAAACAACCCTAAATAATCTCGGTCTAAAGTCGTCATCTCCATGGTAGTATGGACATGGTTTGAGAACAACTCTAGTTTAATTCAAACAGTTTCTTGCCTTTGTTGATAGCTATTATAAAATAGCTCTTGTGTTTTTGAACAGGTGATGGATGAGCTTGTGCTTTCATTAATAAAAGAAATAAATCTTGTCTCATGTCTCCTGTATGTGGTGTTAAACAGGCTAATACTGCTGCACTTTAATGTCGGTAGTTCAAAAGCCATTATAGTTTATGATGTGGGACTCACTGTGGAAAGTTTGAGAACTGCTGATTTAGAGCTTTAAAGCTTTAAGAGTAAAGACCTGTAACTAAGGGTCAAAGGTCAAGTGAAAGCAGGCATGTGCTGAGTAGAACCACCTCTGCTGCCACCTACTGGCCTTTATTAAGCAGTGACTGATGCCTGTACACAGTGCTTCCAGTCACTGGCCACTTTATTGGGTACATTTGATAGTAATAAGCTGAAACCCTTTTCCTTTACAAACTGCCTTCTTTATTCTAGTATAGATTTAACAAGCTGGTGGAAACATTCCTCAGAGGATTTAGTCCATACTAACATAAAAGCATCACACGACTGCAACACATTTGTTGGCTGCACATCCATGTCTGCTGGAAGAGGAGAAGGAGGTCTGGGCTTCTCTCTTTAAAGAGAGACTGATGGATGGATGAACAAGCTTCATATGAGTATATCAGCACTGGCACAATAGACTGCCTCTAATTAGTTTACATTTTCGAAATGTCTTCAAAGTTTCTTCAACCAACAAAAGAACGAAGGAAAATGTGTAGCTTTAATGTAGTTCTTCCTCTGGTCTTATCAACAATCCTACTTTTGATAGTTTCTTTACCCTCTTTAAATCTGTTGATATCAAACTACTAAGTGACTAAATCTCTCGTTCCATGACGATCCCAAAGGTGCTCTGTTGGATTGAGGCAACTGGTTTGGAATGATTTCAGCTTTGTGACATGGTGTGTTGTCATAAAAATATGGATATGCTCAGCAACAAGACTCAGGCAGAGTGTGCAAAAATGGAAAATGTGTCACACCACTACACCACCAGCCCGAACTGATGCAGGTCAGGGTGGAGCCATGACCTCCTATCCAAATTTTGCAGAAAACTGGAAACTCATTAAAACCAGACAATATTTTTTCCAATCTTCTAGTGTCCCATTTTAGTGAGCCTGTGTGAATTATAGCCTCCACTTCCTGACAGTAGTGAGTCCTGCTCTTCATCTTCTTGCCTTGAGGCTGATAGTCACAGTCATTTGATGAACCTCAATAACCCTGTGAAAAGGATGAGATGCTGGAGATCTCCAAATTCACTCAGATTAGATGAAGACAGATGTCATAGATATCCTCATTATGCAGAGATCCTCAGTTTAAATCTGGGTTCTTTAATTTTTATTCAAAATAATATTTTTTATCCAAAAGAAATGTTTCCATATCTAAAATCTTCCAGGCCCATTTCCTGCAAGACTAATTGATTAGAAGAACCACACCAGCTGGTCCACTGGACCTTTTCAGTGCTTACTCAGTTCTAAATAATAGCATTAAACTGGATTTATCATGTGAACTTCTGCATCATTTAACCCCATCTGTGATTGTTTTACCTTCTCTACAAATACTGCAGCCTGGTATATAAACCATGCCAACATTCCCTTTCTATCAGGGGTGGGGAACTCCGTCGAGAGCCGATGTCCTGCAGGTTTTACATCTCACCCTGGGCCAACCCACCTGAATCGATGATTAGTTCATTACCAGGCCTCTGGAGAACTTCAAGACATGTTGAGGGGGTAATTTAGCCATTTAAATCAGCTGTGCTGGATCAAGGACACAGTTGCAGGAAACCGGTTCTTGTGGCCTGAAATTCCCTAAGCCTGGTTTATATCAAAACCAGCTCTTATATCCTGCTGTAAAATGACCTTTAGTCTTGTGTCTGTGAAGTATCTCTATTCATCTACATGCATCCGAAGTAGGGTTTTTTTTTTTGTTTTGTTTTTTTAAAAATCAGACTGCACCCAACACTTTAATGACCTAAATTCCAAGTACTGTGTGTGAAAAGACTCCTGACTCTGGTTGAGTCTTGCTTTAATTTGTAATTTTTCTGCAAATCTATGTAGAGTCTATTACGCGAGTGGCCAATGTCATTGCCAGCATTTATAGCTGTGTGGCAGTACCATTGTTGACATTCATTCAAATTCGGAGCATGTGAGGTTAAGTTGTAGATTGTGGCTTCAAATGTTCAGAAAATCCAATATTTTGCATGACAGTGAAATTTCAATGTTGCAACGGACAGTTCCAGCAACTGCACAACTTCCAGCGTTGAGGCAACACTACCCTGTTAAAATTTACGGGTACATGGAAGTATGCAGAGTACATTGTGTATCAAAGGAAGTGTCCTTATTGAGACAGTGATTTGCTTTTTATTTGGTTTATTTGGCTCGTTTTCAGCACCAGGTCAAATAGGATGCAGGTAGTGGTTTGCCAATTTCATGCTTCACTGCTATTACACTATTATTTTAAACCTACAGCACAACCTGGACGACGGGTTTTTACCTCACCACGGGCAGTTGTCAGATAGTTGCAGACCAGTCTCTTGGCTTGGATGATTGGAGCCTAACAGGAAAGTCAAAATAGCATTACTGGGCTTTGATGTAAATTAAAAGAAAGAAGAAAACACATCAAAAACATGAATTTAGTTGAACTTATTGACATCAGAGCAGACAAAATTACCCAGACTAGCTCTTCCTTTGTGGAAGCTGCAGCAAAAATGCTGCACACATAGATGAATGCCCCAAAATGGCCTATTCAATGCACATATTTCATTGTTGTGTCATTAAGTTTTGACACTCAGAAGCAGTTTACTTTGATTTCCCCTCACACCAACTCACACCCTTACTCAACCTCCAGTTTCTCAATGGGAAGAGTGTAGATGTAGTAAACCGTCATGTTCCCTCAGTCAGTGACTTTCCAGCTTTGCTTAATCTGACTTGCTTAGGATAAGATATTAGAAGCAGGTTCTGATTTTTTGTTTGTTTCTTCTTAATTCTGTGTGAGATCAGAAGATCTACAGAAGGTGGAAAATGCCCACTGTAACATCTGTGTTACACTACTGGATTTGGATGTCTGCCTGCCTTCTCGTGCCTGTGTCTACATGTGAGTTGCATATCGGTTCGCGATTTGTGTGTCTGCATCAGCGGCATTTGCTTAAGTCATACTAGGACATAGATATAAATGTAGCATTTGGACTTGTGAAAAGGATCTCTGCTGTAGCCATCTGGCTCAGGGGGTCTCTGTGTGGGCTATGACATGTTCTGAAATAATAAGAAAGACACTTTTGGCAGCCTAAACACTAACGTTTCGTCGTAAGTGATCATATTTGAACTACAAGGTGGAGTGCTAAATTATCAGGTAATTACATTTGGCTTGGTTAGCACTCTGCATTTATAGGTCATATGGTTGTAATCCCGAGACACTCATATCTAATTAAATCAAGTAAGAGATTGAATTAAGAAAAACAAAAAAAAACAAAAACAATTTCACTGGACAAAACTAAAGCACACTTTCTTGGATGGTCTGAACCAGACCGCAGGTCATACCATCAATAATCCATAAATGCTCTAAACACCCTAATAAACATGGGTCAGTGGCGGTGAAGTCCACTACACTGTTCTCACGGGAACGCAATGTTTCCTACCTACAAGTGTGCAAATAACTGTAAACCTCGGCCACAACAACCAGAGCTCCAGTGGTACATTGTTGTGTAACCTACCGTTCTAACAGAAGATTAGGGGGACCCGCATCAAGCTTTCATGGAAAGAAATTAAAAACACCAACTTGCCCAACTTGGACCAAGCACTGGCAGCTTCAGGTTTGCTGAGGAATACCTAATTGCCCACACCTGAGCTTATGAAAAAAGCAAAGACCAGCTCCGCCCACCAGGGGCGGTTCCCAGACTCAGGTCTCACCTGCCACACATGCCTCTTACTGCATTATCGAAGTTTGTTTTTATTGAGACATATATATAGAAACTAATAAAAAATTGTAGTCAGCTGCACACCAGTTTATTTCAGCTGTAAAGCTAGACATTTTAACATGATGGGCATTGACTCTCTTGGTCAGGAGATGACCTGTGGGTTCTTGTGCTTATTTTCATGTCGGCCAGTCAAGCATTTTTGCAATCTGGTGCGTTGCACCATGCATGAGTGATCGTGTTGATTTTTACTGCCAGTGTAATTAGCTTCCATTACAGAAGCTCTGAGACATACAGATATACAGAGGGAGACTCCAGAGACTTCCCTTTTTGGAAAGTTATATAACATATTGAAAGCTTGAAAGCTTGAAACCTTCGAAGAGCTTCTGAAAGCGTGGCCTCTAATTTATACACATTTTGGTCAGAGATAACTTCCATGGTCTCGTGGCCTAACTTGTTTAATCCCCTTGATAAGGTCAGGCGGGTGGTCATTAACAGCAACATGGCATTCATTATGAAGTCCCCAAGTATTGCAAAATATTGCTAAAAGTACATGTGGTGGGACGTCCCCACACCGGCCTCTGTGGAAGTTGGAGTGAGAGTTGCACTTTGACCTGATTTAACTTATGTGGTCTGTGTTTGCTCTCTTTCAGTCTCATTAAGCACAACAGTTGAATCTGGAATCAATGTCAATCTGTCATGTTTTGCTTCTGTCTATGACAACAACAACATCACCGCTGTACAGTGGAGCAGAAGTGACTTGGAGCCAGAATATGTCCTTTTGTATCAGGATGAGCAGTTTGTTACAGACAACCAGCATCCATCCTTTGTGAACCGGGTGGATCTGAAGGACAGACAGATGGAGGATGGAGACGTGTCTTTGGTTCTGACGGATGTGACAACTGCTGATAATGGAACATATGAGTGTCGTGTCCTGTTGACGGGAACAAACCATGAAAAGAGAGCCTTTTTCAAGGGTAACCCCATCTGCAGTGTAAACCTGAGAGTTGTTCCTCCAGGTGAGTGAGTAGAGTTGAGTGTGTGTGTGATCAGAGGTGAAGCTGCTTCCTGCTTGTTGATGTTTGTTTCTAAAGATGTTGTTGATGAGACTTTGTAGAAAGCAGCTGGTCTGAGTGATGTGATCAGAGTGCAGTAGATAATGTCTGACAGCAGTTTGAAGAGGAAATGGATTCTGTTCTGTTCTTCACTCATCACCTACCTGACAGCTGACACCTCACACCTGTTTCTCACCTGCAGGTCAGCCGGACATTCACAAAAAGGATGGAGGGTTCAAAATTAGAGTTGTTATCCATCCAGCTAGTTTGACAGTTTTTATTTTGCTTGTTGTTGGTGCAATTGTTGGCTGTGTGAGCTACAGAAAATATAGACAACGGCAGAGTCAAAGTTCTTAGTCTCAGAGCTTTAAACAGCTGAAGTGTGAGTCAACACATCCTGAATTTGGTGATCAGAACATTTTCTTGTTTGGGCATGTTAAGAACTTGTAACAGAACTTCATCATGATGAAAAATAAGAATAATAAAGATTTCTTCATCTCAAAATATGACATAATGAGTTTTTGATTTTGAACATCAAGTATAAAACATTTTGGATTGATTGACTGATTATACTATATTCATCCCGAGGGAAATTGGGTTAAGGCTGCCAGCCGTGCCAGCGCCGTTGACTGACGTTATTTTTGGTGTGTCAGCCTTTCAGTCTTCCTACCATTTCAACCCTCCTACACTATATACACAAGCTCTTGAACTCCTGTTGGTATCACAATTGTGTTTCTGCTTTTTATGCTCCGCACTGGAGGTGCCATATATCTGATGTTAGCAACTATGCAGGTTGGCCCTGGTTAGTGTGACTGAGTATTTACAGAAGACATTTTGAGGCTCTCCTATTGGTTGCTGTAGAGTTTCTTTCATATCAGATGCAAAACAGCTCCTGCACCTTTACATTGTTAGGTTAGTCACCTTTCACTGGTGCAGACACAGAGTTGTACAGCTAGTTGGTGCACTTTAGTGTCAGTAGATGGCAGCACTAGATATTGGTTTATTGTTGAGATGGTGGTCAGAGCGGCCAGAGCTGGTGCCACATCCAAGAATCACCTTCGCTGCTAAATCAGCTCATTAAACTCTTCTTTAAAACCACCACTTCACATCTGTTACCTAAATGCTAAATGGTGATATTACAAATACTGCTTTTCTTATTGCAACAAAGAAAACCCTGCATGTGCGTTCTGCACACTGCTGTCACATCTGCCCGCCACTCACACTGCTATGACAGAAACACTTTAACAGGTGTTTACTTTATTATTTCACAAATGCATGACTAGTGCAAGAGAGCAGTTGTTATTTTAATGAGAGCTGACAATAAGAAGGAACTTGAAGAAACTACACTAACTTGTAACATCTGTGCACGACAGCTGCAGGAGCACTGAGCTGTTGATGTGCTGCTGTGAAGGTAAGACATTAAAAAATGAGTTGGAATCTGCTCATTATGTATCTATTAGACTTGTAACTAGCTGATCATTTGAAAAAGACACTCAGCTCCATTTGTTTGAAACATCAGATGTAACCGATTTCTTTTTTTGGGACCTTGGAGAGTGTAACAGACTTTGAACCACAGACAGCAAACTGCACGCCAGCTAAGATGTGGTGTACAGCTTCTTAAGTTAAACGTCATCTCCCAGTGCAGCCATCCATAGCCCAACAGACTTCATTTCCTATCACGAACACGTACGCACTTTGTTCTGACTTTTTTTTTCTCTGAAGTTTCCAGCCACTGAATAATGCTCCTGCTGTTTATAGTGTGCAGCTGTGGCGTGTATCAGTTAGCATCAGACATCTTTCTGAAACCCACAGAACCACACGAGAACAAAAGTGAGACCAAAGTTTATTGATTCTGCAGAAAAACTAGATCACTGCTGTGGAGCAGACAACACGGTCTCCCACTTAGAAATTAAATAGATCGATAGAAAGATCAATAGGGGATCATATACAGTGCATTCCATTACTGCATTAATGCATTACATACTATACATACTCTTGATAAGGCAAGCGTGCTGGCTGTGTAAGGTGATGAGAAAAACACACGGAAATATATGAGTATTACACATCTATGTCCTGGGGTCTTATGGGTCGGTTGGACCAGTAGCTGGAAGTCATCGGCTGGACTGGTGGGAATCTTCAGTACAGAGCTCTGGCTTCACAATCTGAACACACAGTTTAAAACATCATGAGAAACAATAAGCACCTGTGCACAAACCTGGCCCGTCTGTTATATTCATATACAGAGAGTGAGGAACACGTCAAACCAGTTACAGTTCAGACACATCTTAACGAAAGGTTTCAATGTCTAAAGTCTCTCAGGCGCAAACCTGCATTTTAAGTATTAATCACCCTAACACACTGAATTATGAATACTATAAACAGTATATGTGAAACTTCAGATCACACAGCATCTGCAGGTGCACCCCCTGCTCTTTGATACATTTCAACCACAAGATACCGAAGGTCTCACGCAGTTTACAGGAACAACATATAACAGGTGGAGACTGTTGCTGTGGGTTTTTACTCTGACAAAAGGTCAATATTCTGTATCTAGGTCTCCTTTGTTTGCTACGTGTCTTTCTATATGTTTTTATAGAACAACATCCATCCCAGAAAACAATTGAAACATGAACATTGTAACATGTCGTGCATTTGTTTGTCTGAGGTTGTATTTAAATCATTTTTAAACCTACTAAGGGGCGGATCTGCTAATGATGTCAGTGTTAATTTAAACCGATGAGCTCACCGTGCTTGGATCACGTGACTTACATTTTTCTTTTTTAACATTTTTTTAACTGGAAGATACAAAATAAGCTCATCAAAATAAACTGTCTGAGAAGTATGAACCAATCTTCCCACACAGGACAAAAAAATGAAAAACAGGCGGATGCTGCTGCTGCTGTGGTTTTACAGTGAGAAAACGTCATTTTCACACCTTGCACATCCTATCTCACTTTTACCTTTAGATCATCTTGGATTTTTCTATTCTATTGTTTTTTTTCTTTTCTGCACATGTGCAGAGCCAAACAAGTGTGATGTGATGCAGAGCCGTGCTGTTAGAATAGAACCAGGAAAATCCAAAAGAAGAGCGTGAAAATCAAAGGAGTGCGTAAGAGAGTGTAAATGTTGGCCTCATGACAATCTGAGGTGCTTAATTTTCTTCTGCATTTCCTTCCAGCTTTACTCTGAGTCTACATCACTTCCTGTACTTAACATTGTTCTTTGACTTAAACTTTACAGCTTTTGTGAGCAAGTCTCAAAGTCTGACTTGACCAGAGAGCCGCAGACAGCTCACTTAGTCTCTTTGGTGAATGGTAATTAAACTGGTTCTTATACACTTGAGTACTCAGAGCACTTTATACAAAATACATCATTCATCCATTCATACAAGCACTTGTTTTCTATTGATTTTTTAAAATTGATTTTATCCCTTAGCTGTATTATATAAAAGGAAGTGTGAAATCAATAGTTTAATTAAGTAGTGTAAATTGACATGGGAGGTCTTTATGAGAAGGAAAATCTGAAATGCTTATGACAACACAGTTGTCCAACATTTCTGCTCTCCTTCAAATGTTTCAAAGTCATCCAATGAGTCAGATTAGAGTCTTTACATATTCTGGCCTCTGAGGCTTATGTTTGACACCACTGGTTTAAACTGGAATGCCAGGAATAGCTGGAATTGTTCTGAGCGTTAAGACAAAGAGGAGCAGCTGTACCTGGTCTTTGTTTATATGGGTTTCTCTTTAATCTTGATTTCTACATAACAGATGTCTTCTGTCCTCACTGCTGAGTAGACGGCAGCTAAGGCGCTCTCTGCACAATGAAACACACAGAGAGGACATCAGTGCACATGGTCATAGAGACACTACTGCCATTACATTAATCATTCAGATTATTTATTGTGGGGAAAGTAATTATGATTTTCCTGCTGAATTTGTAAGTATTATTGTAGCTTCCACAGATTGACCCATGAAAGCGTCGAATGAATGAATGAATCAACAAATCCACGAACTAATCAATCAGTTTGTTCTATGTATAAAGCACATAAAGATGTTATAAAGTTTACATATTTGCTGTAATTATTCATTCAATTTATGTTATTTTATTTTATTTAATTTGTATGATTTATATCTTGCTGCTTTATTTTATATATTGCATTTATATCTTACACTCTTGCCATTATAGTGCACTGATTGAATTTTATATATTCCTTTAACTTTTCTTAAGTCTTTTTTTGATACTGAGGTGAGTAAGAAACAGTATTTGAGTTATCCTGTGTGTCCAAGCAGAGAACTGACAATAAAACATTTTTGAATCATGAATTTTTGAAAAGCCTGAAAGTCGGAGTCTCACCTTGAAGCTTCCTGTTAACATATCGTTCCACCAAAACAATCAGTAAGACCACTAGAGCTATGACACAGAGTGTTCCAGCAGTCAGCAACACCGGGAGAAGAGGAGAGGAAGCGGCAGGAAAGGTCGAGGTGGTCGAGGTGGTTTTAGGTGGAGGTGTGGCTGTAGATGGAGGTGTAGATGTAGGTGGAGGTGTGGATGTAGGTGGAGGTGTGGTGGTGTGTTTGTCTAAAACAAAGCAAACACAGTCATTAAGTTGTCGTCACATTGTGAATGTTGAAACCTGCAGAAACACAGACAGGTGAGTGTGTCACCTGTGACAGTGATCCAGCTGGATGGAGACTCTCCATGACCGCTGATGTCACACTTGTAGAGGCCTTCATCAGACCTGGAAACATGCTGGATGGTCATGTGACCTGTAGAGTCTTTCCCAGTGAAGACGCCATCTTTGAAGAAAATAGCTGGGAGGTTGGAGGGAGTGGTCTTTGTTTTACAGAGCAGAGTGACGTCATCTCCCTCCATCACAGGGAGGACAGGACTCTGCAGGATCACTGATCCACCTCAACACAGAGACAAACTACAGCATTTCATCCATTTACACACAGCTTCATCAACACTAACTCCACACACTCAGCTTACCAGCGACTGTCAGGTTAACCATGTTACTGATGGGACCCTCTCTGGACTCACACCAGTAAACTCCACTGTCCAGTAGAACGATGTGGCTGATGATGCAGGAAGAACTGTCTAATATTCCAAACTCATCTCCACACTGAGTCCTGGTTTCTAAGCTTGTGTTTCTCCTCAGAGTCCATCCAGCAGAGCTGTCGTCCTCCTCACAGCTCAGAGTCACAGAGTCTCCGTCAAAGAACTGAGTGCTGTTGGGACTCACAGTCAGGCGAGCTGTGAGGGTTAAAAATAAGCTTTTCATTAATTTCAAAAGTAATGTAAATTATTGTTTAGATGAAATCAGCCTATAGAATGAAAATAAGATTTAAATGTGCTATAGCAGCCCACAAGCATCTACACACCAGATATTTCTGATTCTGATCACCATTTTAGCACTTTATATTTATAAAAAGACGTTTACTGACCTTGGTTTGTTGTCCAGTAAAACACCGATGTCAGAACTAAGGAGAAATTACAATTAGGTTAGTATAGAATAAAGACTAAAGAATAAATGACTGTAGATAATTATTATGTTATAGATAACTATGAAACTCTGGGAAAATGCTGGTTTTGCTACAAGAGATGTCACGTATGGAGTGGGATGATTAAAGCAGGATGATTATGTTAGTTTAAATGAATCAACACTTCTGAGTCACACTAAATGTCAGAATCCTCGAAGCAGAGGTCGAGGAGGGGGTGTGAGAACAATTTAAGGAACGTTGTGCAAAAACTCTTCTTCGTCTTTCATGTAAATTCATAGGTAGATTTAGAAGTCGATAATAATGAATATATAGTAAGAAATCTTTGCAGTATCATTTCCCCTGTAAATGTCACACAAAACTGTCTATCAGTCTTTTTGCACTATTAGGGGTTTTTTTCTCACTGTACTGGTGGCATAAAGAGCACTACCATAACTTGGTGCTTTTATTCTTCTTTTTCATGCTTTTTCCTTCATCACTTTTGATTAACAGAACAGAAAGTAAAAGTTCAACATTTAAAACAAAGAAAAACCAAAAAATTCATGCTTTACTCACAGAGCAGACATAGTACAGACGCTTCCTTCATCGTCCTCTTAACTGACGTGACCTTTTGTTCCTTTTTGTTATAGAGACAAGGTAAACCCCACCCTCTTCACCAGCTTGTCTTTTTTCTATATGTGTAAGATGTGTGTCAAATATAAATTAAAACAAAAAATCATTCAATTCAAATTGTAGTTTAAAAGTTATTTGACAGAAAAGAGTACAAAGCTGCACTTTCAATAATTTAACCGCTTTTAGTGTTTGAAAATGTGTTGTGTTGTTTGGCAGCTTCTCTTTTAGCAACACTTTAACAATGAAGAGCTGGGAGAATAGGGATGCAGTGGTGAAAATTTCCCAGTCTTCCCAGATATGCAGTTTTAGCTGTTGAGCACAGTGGGGTTCTTGGAGACTGTTGCCCACAAAGACACTTGCGCAGGCTGTCACCGCACCAGCAGCAGAATCATTGATACGAAACAGGATGGGTCTGTGCGTTACCTTGTTTACATCAAATTCTGACCCTACCTAAATCTTTCAGAATATATTGAAACTAACCAGACCAGGCAGTGTTTTTAGAATCTTTTATTTACATTTGGTTAGTGAATGTGTGAATTGCAGCCTCGGTTTCCTGTTGTTAGCTGACAGGAGTTTCAGCTGGTGTGGTTTTCTGCTGCTACAGAATCTCCTTCACATGCGGTGCATTCAGAGAACAGCAAGTATCCTTTTGTTGTAACGAGTGGTTGTTCGAGTCACTTTTGCCTTCCTTTCATCTCAAAATATAAAAAACGGGTGTTGCACATTCATTATGCGAGTTAGTGACCTTTCACTCGTGCAGACTCAGTGTTGGAGGGCTTGTTGGTGCACTTTAGGGTCAGTAGATGGCAGCACCAGACTATGGTTCCTTGGGACCCGTCACTCAGGAGGACGTGGCTGATTTTTCTTTTTTTTTTCTCCCCATTGACTCATCACACGCAAGAAAACTTGCACACACAGACACACACGCCTGGTGCTAAAACTCACCCATCCTGCTATATCAGCTTCTTGTTAAAGATTAGACTTGCTCCAAATTACAACTTAAGTCATTTATATGCTTTTAGATCAGTAATAGTTACCACATGCCATACGGTAATATTACAGGTACCAGTGGTGGATTTTGGTATTGCAACAACAACAACAACAACAACAAAATCCCCCGCGGCATTGACTGTTGACAGAAAATCTTCTAATGTGACAAATCCAAATTATATCTGTGTTTTAAGATTTTACAAGGTTTTATATTTGAAAAACTTCCTCATATAGATTTCTGACATTCAAAAACAAAACAAAAACAAATCAGCGACCAATATAGCCACCTTTCTTTGCAAGGGCACTCAAAAGCCTGCCATCCATGGATCCTGTCAGTGTTTTGATCTGTTCACCATCAACATTGCGTGCAGCAGCAACCACAGCCTCCCAGACACTGTTCAGAGAGGTGTACTGTTTTCCCTCCTTGTAAATCTCACATTTGATGATGGACCACAGGTTCTCAATGGGGTTGAGCTCAGGTGAACAAGGAGGCCATGTCATTAGTTTTTCTTCTTTTATACCCTTTCTTGCCAGCCACGCTGTGGAGTACTTGGACGCGTGTGATGGAGCATTGTCCTGCATGAAAATCATGTTTTTCTTGAAGGATGCAGACTTCTTCCTGTACCACTGCTTGAAGAAGGTGTCTTCCAGAAACTGGCAGTAGGACTGGGAGTTGAGCTTGACTCCATCCTCAACCCGAAAAGGCCCCACAAGCTCATCTTTGATGATACCAGCCCAAACCAGTACTCCACCTCCACCTTGCTGGCGTCTGAGTGGGACTGGAGCTCTCTGCCCTTTACCAATCCAGCCACGGGCCCATCCATCTGGCCCATCAAGACTCACTCTCATTTCATCAGTCCATAAAACCTTAGAAAAACCAGTCTTGAGATATTTCTTGGCCCAGTCTTGACGTTTCAGCTTGTGTGTCTTGTTCAGTGGTGGTCGTCTTTCAGCCTTTCTTACCTTGGCCATGTCTCTGAGTATTGCACACCTTGTGCTTTTGGGCACTCCAGTGATGTTGCAGCTCTGAAATATGGCCAAACTGGTGGCAAGTGGCATCTTGGCAGCTGTACGCTTGACTTTTCTCAGTTCATGGGCAGTTATTTTGCACCTTGGTTTTTCCACACGCTTCTTGCGACCCTGTTGACTATTTTGAATGAAACGCTCGATTGTTCGATGATCACGCTTCAGAAGCTTTGCAATTTTGAGACTGCTGCATCCCTCTGCAAGATATCTCACTATTTTTGACTTTTCTGAGCCTGTCAAGTCCTTCTTTTGACCCATTTTGCCAAAGGAAAGGACGTTGCCTAATAATTATGCACACCTGATATAGGGTGTTGATGTCATTAGACCACACCCCTTCTCACTACAGAGATGCACATCACCTAATATGCTTAATTGGTAGTTGGCTTTCGAGCCTATACAGCTTGGAGTAAGAACACATGCATGAAGAGGATGATGTGGACAAAATACTCATTTGCCTAATAATTCTGCACTCCCTGTATGAGTGACATCCTGAGCTAAAGTCTGTTGGCCATTGAAGAGAAAAAAGAGAGAAAAAATAACATAGAAATAAACCCAGAAGCAAAACCAATCATCTTTGAGCCCACTGACTCATTTTTGAATTTTCTTCAGATGAACATTTCACAAACATGCTCTAAAGATAATTCATCACTGGGGGCTGATCTATTTAATCTATTTAATCTATTGAAAATAGAGTTTCACTTTATCATTTTTGTCATGTTATTTTCTGACAATAGTCCAGCCTATGTGTTATCTGGCCTGAATTCAAAAGATCCTTGAGTTCCATCTCTGGCAGGACTTTTGATAGGCTGAGTACAGACTGGACCATGCTCTATACCTCTCTTGTTGTGGCTGTTGCTACTAGCTATTGACCTCCAGGGGCAGCTGACAGGTTCCCGGCTGCATCAGTGGCGTGTGGCTTGGGCAGTGGCTGATGCAAAAACTTGGGTGTTAGTGGGAAGTTGCTGACATCTGTAGAGGAAGCAGAGTCTGGGGTCTGAGTCCCCTATTCAGGTGGTTGAGTTGCTTCACCTGTTTTGTTGCGCTGTAGCGCCGCTCTTCACCCTCCCTTTCTGTTCGTGGAGCTATGTATACACAGACTGGTAACCCCTGCTCTGAAGATTTAAGCATAAACATTGCTCAGCAGAAACAAACTCAAGGACTGTTTGTATAGCAGCTGATCTAGCTCGCTAGAGTTTGTCAACCCTGAACATAGCTCTTCAGTATCTGTAAACTAGCATCTCTGTGTCTGTAAGTTCTCAAATTGTACATTCAAAAACTGTTTCCTCAGAGGCCACATCCTCTGGCCCTATGGATATAGGGAGTAAATATAACTGGGACTGTTTATTCAAAGCCTGTTAATTTAAAGGATTGTTTTTTGATTGCTTATTCAAAGCAGAGAGCAAATCCTATTAAGACTTTAGCTGCTTCTCAAAAACTGGCCTTATTGGAGACTGTCATTCCCAGGGCCTCCCAAGAGGCTGAGTTTCAGCCTTCTGCTGACTCTGGACTCCTGGAGACTAAGAAGCCAACACAACCTGCATTACCTGGAAACTCTGCCTTGCCATCTCAGCTGTCTGAGCAATTAGTTTCTGCTGACAGCCCGAGCGCGTTGACCCAGCCGTCTCCGTCCTCTTCTGGAAGCTTCCGTGAACTCATTTAGCCAGCTGAGGATTGCACCTTGCTGTCACGGCCTGGGCAGAGCCAATGCCCTGAACAGCTCCAGCCAGCATTACCACTGCCAGATTTTTCTGTGCCTGCTGGTTTCATTTCATCGCTGGAGAACCATGCCAGCTGTCTGCCATGTGGGACACCTTGCCAGCCAGAGGTGGTGGACGAGGCGCGCGGGGGGTCCTTGAATGCCGGAAGAGGGGGAACAGCCGGGTGAAGGGCTGCTCCTGCCGGAAGTGGTGGAAGAGCCACTCCAACCAGATGGTGGAGGTATGGGTGTAGATCTCCCTTAAATAAAGAACATCAGCTAAAAGTCACATTCTGAATGTTGAAACCTGCAGAAACACAGACAGGTGAGTGTGTCACCTGTGACAGTGATCCAGCTGGATGGAGACTCTCCATGACTGCTGATGTCACACTTGTAGAGGCCTTCATCAGACCTGGAAACATGCTGGATGGTCATGTGACCTGTAGGCTGCTTCCTGATGAGGGAGCCATCTTTATAGAAAGCAGCTGGGAGGTTGGAGGGAGTGGTCTTTGTTTTACAGAGCAGAGTGACGTCATCTCCCTCCATCACAGGGAGGACAGGACTCTGCAGGATCACTGATCCACCTCAACACAGAGACAAACTACAGCATTTCATCCATTTACACACAGCTTCATCAACACTAACTCCACACACTCAGCTTACCAGTGACTGTCAGGTTAACCATGTTACTGATGGGACCCTCTCTGGACTCACACCAGTAAGCTCCACTGTGCCATTCATAGATGTTACAGATGGAACCAGACCACCTTACCCAGTCAGCTCCACACTGAGTCCTCTGTTGTTTGCTTGTGTTTCTCCTCGGCAGAGCTGTCGTCCTCCTCACAGCTCAGACACAAACTCTCCTCCGAAGAACTGAGAGCTGCTGGGACTCACAGTCAGACGAGCTGTGAGGGTTAAAATTAAAATGTTTCATTACTTGCAAAAAGGAATATAAAAATATTAAGCCCCGCCCTCTTCCCGCACGTTTTCCCCCACATATGTAGAATGTGTGCCAAACATAAAAGAAAACAGAAAGTCAAATAATCATCAACTGAACAAATTCAAGTTTAAATGTTATTTGACAGAAAATAGTAGAAAACCAACATATCTGATATTTACACAGTTTCTTCTGTTTAAAAAAAATAATGGATTTGTGCAGCAGCTCCTTTTGTAGTAAAAACTGAGAAGTGGGGAGACTAAGTGATGCAGCTTTGATGAGACATTCTACCATTCTTTCTTTAAATTGATGTTTTAGTTGCCCAACACATTGGGGCCCCTTTTTTGGAGACCGTTCTCTGTCCACTAAAGGTCCATGAGTCACTTTTTGCAAGCTGTTACTGCACCAGCAGCCTAAACCACTGATCCAACGTGGGGTGGATACATGCTTTCATGTCGTTTACACTAAATTCTGCCCCTAACATTTGAATTTCTCAGCACACTTTGAGACTCATAAGACCAGGACGTGATTTTAGAATCTTTTTTATATTTGGTGAGCCTGAGTGAATTTTAGCCTCGGTTTCCTGTTCTTAGCTGACAGCAGTTTCAGCCAGTGTGGTCTTCCGCTGCTGTAGCACATCTGCCTCAAGGTTTTACATCCTGTGTGCTCAGAGATGCTCTTTTACCTACTTGTGGCACAAGAGAGAGCGGTTAATGGATTTACTGGTGCCTTCAGTGGTGCTCACTGTTGATCTTTGCTCTAGTCTTTGTCTGTATGACAAAAAAGAAACTCAGTGTGGGTAATCTGCATTTTTAGTTTGTTGTTCTTCTGTGAAGTGATATGTAAATTGTCATTTTTCATTTATTACTATAGTTTACTGTGCTCTGTGACCACTAGAAGAAAACACATTTTAATGCGCTGTACATCGCAGGGTAGGCGTGACGCCAACAAAAAGATCTCCCTCTCTTTCGAGGGAGACGTTTCTGGTGGGGAAAGGAGGAGGATGTGTTGAACGAAAATAAGGTGTTTGCAGGACAGACCGGCGTGACCGGGACAGCGGAATCTCCGCCGCAGCCGTCCTACTCAGTTTTGTGGAGCAACGCGTCTCGGCTGTCTGCTGCTTCAGGACCCAGCCTTCGCAGCTCGGGTCGGATGCCTCTGGAAGCCGGCGTATCAAGTCAAGGTGAATGTGCAGTGTGAGGTGAAGTACTGATTGTGCTATGGTGGAAATTGATCATCTTTAAATGATCGATCTTCACTTTCGGTGAGGGAGAAGATAACTAGCACAACAGCTAACTTTGGACTGTGGCTAATCAGCTAATTAAGAAGCCATCGGTAGTCTCGGCGCTAAAGACTCTGGACTACCCCTGACAATGCCACCCAAGAAAAACTCGGCCTTGGAGGAGGCGGAGGATATCAAAAGATCACTGGACTTCCTATCACAGGATGTAAAAGACATCAAAATTAAACAAGATAAAATACTTAACTTAGTGAAGGAAGTTACAGAGTTGCGTGTACGCCTTGCTGAGCGGGACAAAAAAATAACAGAGCTAGAGAAGAAAGTGGTGGATTTGGAGCAATACTCAAGGATAAATGATGTTATTGTGACTGGGATTAAGATCAAACCCCACTCTTATGCTCATGCTGTGACCTCCGGTAACAATGAAGAACCCGGCTTACGGGAGGAGAACTCGACGGAGCAACAAGTGGTGTCTTTTTTTGCATCCAAAAATATACACTTGGATGTAAATACCATTGATGCCTGTCACCCTCTTCCCACGAAGAACAACATGCCGGCGGTGTTCCTGAGGTTTGTCAGCAGAAAAAACAAAGTTGCACTAATGAAGCAAGGGAAAAAGCTAAAAGGTACTAACGTCTATCTGAATGATCATTTGATTAAAAGAAATGCGGACATTGCTAAAAAAGCCAGAATCATGAGGAAGCAGGACAAGATACAGAATACTTGGGTCATGAACTGTAAGGTATACATCAAACTGAAAGGAACGCCTGAGGAAGCTAAAGTGGTGATTATCAAGATATAGAGGAATTGAATAAATATGAATGAAGACTACTGAGGGTCTGCACAACCTGTGTCAGTTAAAGGAGTGTAAACTCATACAATGACATCTAAATACTCCTTAAATCTGACAAAAGATGAATCTAGAAACACAAGAACGGAGTTTAAACCTTGAGGATTTGGAATTGAAGCATTTCGAATATACTGATCATAACGCTTTAGATCAAGAAGATCAATTAGACCCTGACAACCACTTCCTATTAGCCAACCCAAATGACTGTAAATATTACTCTGAAAAAGAATATAATTCCTCAATTAAAACTGATAAGAAATTCTCAATCATTCACTTTAATAGTAGAAGTTTGTATTCAAATTTCAGTTCAATTGAGGAATATTTACAACAGTTTCACGACCCATTTAGTATTATAGCAGTATCAGAAACATGGATTAAAGAAGAAAAAGGTGTTGATTTTGAATTAAAGGATTATAATCTTAACTATGTTAATAGAACAAACAAAGCAGGAGGAGGTGTTGCTATATATGTACATAGGAAATTTAAATTTCGAATATTGGAAAGTATGACATTGACAAAAAATGACTTACTTGAATGCTTAACCATAGAAATTATCAATGAAAAAGAGAAAAACATTATTGTTAGTTGTCTTTATAGATCACCTGGTTCGAGTCTAGAAGTATTCACTGATTGGATTGAAAAAATATTTTCAGCTGTAAGTAATAAAATATTATTCATCTGTGGAGATTTCAATATCGATTTGATAAATCCAAACAATCACAAGACCACCGAGGATTATATTAATAGGATGATTGGTATGAGTTTATATCCCACAATTTTAAGACCAAGTCGTATAACATCTCATAGTGCTACCCTTATTGATAACATCTTTACAAATAATTTAGAGTTAATAATTGCTAGCGGACTAATGGTATGTGATATAACTGATCACCTGCCAATATTTATAGTGTATGACGTTAAGAGTGTATGTAAGAAAGTACCTCAGAAATATATCTACAAACGAGTAAGAACAGAAAATGCAATTAATCTCCTTTATCAGGACTTGATGAATCAGGATTGGAATGCAGTGTATGCTGGAGATGATGTGGATAGAGCTTTTGAAATATTTTTGGATATCTTCAACTGCCTGCATGATAAAAACTGCCCAGTCGGGCAATTCAGTATCAACAATAAATCTATTAAATGCCCGTAGTTAACCAAAGGACTACACAAGGCCTGTAAGAAGAAAAATTCTTTATATAGACAATTCACTAAATTAAGAACTGAAGAAGCAGAGTATAGGTATAAAAAATATAAAAATAAACTAACGGAAATATTAAGAACTAGTAAGAAATTATACTATACTAAATTAAGACATAAAAATAAAAACAACACTAAAGAGATATGGGGAATACTTAACACTATTATTAAAGGTAACACAAAAAAGTGCTCATATCCAGATTATTTCACTAATAATAATAGTGACAATTACAATCTAAACGAGATGGTGGAGTGCTTTAACAGCTTTTTTGTTAATGTGGGACCGGAGCTGGCTACAACAATTCCAAAAAGTAATCGCAGTGAAATGTCATTGATAGAAATAAATTCAAAGACCATGTTCTTGTCGGGAGTTACTGAATTAGATATTTTAGATGTAGTTAACAACTGTAAGAACAAGACCTCTACTGACTGTTTTGGTATAGATATGATATTAGTTAAACGAATCATACATAGTATTGCCAGACCTCTAGCTTATATATGTAATTTATCATTTCAAACGGGGAAATGCCCAAAGAAAATGAAAATAGCTAAAGTTATACCCATATATAAAAGTGGAAACAAACACATCTTCACTAATTATCGACCAGTGTCCCTGCTCCCGCAGTTTTCTAAAATATTAGAAAAACTTTATAATAATAGACTAGGTAAATTTATTGACAAACATAAACTAATTAATGAAAGTCAGTACGGATTTAGGACAGGAAGGTCAACTTCAATGGCTATCATTGATGCAATAGCAGAGATAACCAACAGTCTGGATAGAAAAAGACATGCAGCAGGGATATTTATTGACTTGAAGAAAGCATTTGATATGATTAATCATTGCAGATTATTTAAAAAATTAGACAGATATGGTATTAGGGGAGTGGCTTTGAAATGGATCCAAAGTTATTTGACTGAGAGACAGCAGTATGTGAAGATGGGCGAGTTTGAATCGGGGTATTTGGGCATTAGCTGTGGAGTGCCACAAGGATCAGTTCTGGGACCAACTCTATTTAACCTTTATATAAACGACATATTTAATGTATCAAAGTTACTAAAATTAGTCATATTTGCTGACGACACCAATATTTTTTATTCTAACGAAGACCATAGTGACCTAGTACTTAACATTAACAATGAGTTAAGGAAATTAAAAATATGGATGGATGTTAACAAATTATCTATAAATTTGAGCAAAACTAAGGTAATGTTCTTTGGGAATTACAATGTAAATGTAGATACTGCAATAAAAATAGATGGTGTAGTCATAGATGTAGTATCAGAAATAAAATTCTTGGGAGTAATGATTGATAGCAAAGTATGCTGGAAATCACACATCAGACATATACAAAATAAAGTGTCCAAAAGTATCTCAATCATAAATAGAGCCAAGTTCTTCTTAAACTGCCATGCAATGTATTTGTTATACGGTGCACTAGTCCTACCATACTTGACTTATTGTATAGAGGTGTGGGGCAATAATTACAAAAGTTCTCTGCATCACCTGGTTATACTACAAAAATGTGCTATAAGAATAATGTATAAGGTAGGATATTATAGTCACACTAATATTTTGTTTTTGCAGTCAAAACTATTAAAATTGATTGACTTAGCTGAATTCTCGACCGCTCAACTCTTATATAAGGCAAATAAGGGTATACTGCCAGAAAATATCCAAAAGCTCTTTATACATAAAGAAGGAGGTTACAATCTGAGGGGATGTAGTAACTTTAAAAGGCAGATAGTTAGAACTACCAGGAAAAGTTTGTCCGTGTCTTTGTGTGGAGTGAAACTTTGGAACAGATTGGATGTAGAGCTCAAGCAATGTCCAAATATCCATCTGTTTAAATCGAGGTACAAAAAATGTATATTGTCAAGGTACAAAGAGGAATCGTGTGTGTGATTGTTTATCCATGATAGTAAATAATAATATATTCTTTGTATGATTTTTTTTCTTTTTTTTTTTTCTCTTTTTCTTTTTTCTTTGTTTATATATAGAATGTTAACAACAAATACTTATATAAACAATTATCTTGTAGAGTTGAAATGGACACTTGATATTGTCTTACGCTGTTGTTATTACTGCTATCTCCATTATTAGGAAACAGTAGACCAGAATTAATCTTAAAAGTAAAATTGATGAAGTTACTACTATATAATGGAAGCAAAATTCATTGATATTTTCATAGCTAAAATATAAATAATATATGGAGAGGATTTAATGACCATGATGGTGATGACTGTGATATTCAACGTTGGTAACAAAGACTGTATTATTGATGCCAAATATTTACACTACTGTATGTTGTAATTATGACAATGTGATAACTTTATAATTGTAATTGTATGTCACAAATATTTAAATGTACTGCGCAACTACAAAATTTAAAACTCAGATAAGATTGCAGGGGTGGGAGATAAAAAGCTTGTCTTCATCCCACTCCTTTTCGAGCTAAACTTGGTTTTTTTTGTGTGTGTAATTGTACATTACAATAACTTTATTAATTGGTTGCTCGAATAAAGACATTCATTCATTCAATGTTTCATTGTGCAAGCTAAGAAAGTTAAAGTGTTTTGTTATTTTAGAAAGCAGAGTCCATGGTCCTTGAACTTTTTGGACCTTCTTTACCTGAGCGTGCCTGAGCCTAGAAGCAATGCAGGTTGGGCCTGTTTGTTCTTTGATGGGAAACAATCTGGGAATACCAGGTGTGTAAAAGTGCTGTTTAAAATCATATCAGGCCACCTTCCACTAGAGGGCAGTTTTACATAAACAGAAGTGAATTTGAGGCATCTGCCGTCAGTTTCACCAAAATGCTTAGAAGAAAACTTTGGGCATACATGCAGTTAACTGGCAGCCTAAACAAGTTCCCATGTCTGAAAAACATTTAAATCTATTTTTTAAAGAGTTTCACTTTATCATCTTATGTATTTTGTTTTACACTGAAACAGAAAGACACAGTTGTATAAAGCTTACAGTCAAATATCATATTCATGAACTGCATTTCACTCCTCCCAGAACCTTAAATGACTACTTTAAAGAACATTTTTCTACAAATACATGAGTCCTACAAGTGAGCAATAAGTAGTTTAAAAGAACTAAAGACAGATGTGAAGAAGGATTTTTCTTTTTTTCCACGCTCAATCAGTTTTACCCCCTCACAGCCATCGGGTCTTTGGCAACTCATTAAGGGTTAGGATTGTTCTGCCTGTTTGGAAACCCCAATTTGAAAACCTTTGGACTGAAAAAGTGCATGTTTAGTAGGTTACAGTAAAAACAACAACAACAACAAGCGAGGACTCTCTACAAGTTGCAAATGGCCTGAAAATAAAGTCTCGCAAATTTAATTTCTTCCAATCAAAGCTATTCAAACTCACACATACACACTTTGTTCTCAGTCTTTATTTTCCAGCTTTGAATGATTCATGCTTTAGTCTGGAGTTGAGGTGAAGTTTTAATTGTTTCTTTCTTTGTCATCTGCTCCAAACCGAGCCGTGTTGTCATGTTTCGGCTGTTTGCAGGCAGGAATTGGACACAAACGCAAACTCACTGGAAACAGGACTGAACTTTTATTGCTGAACACAAAACCTAAACTGGGAAGCCCCGACCGACTGACCGACCGACCGAGAGAGAGAGAGAGAGAGAGAGAGAGCATGAGGGCAATCACCACACTGACACAGAGAAACACAGGGCTTACATCTGTGTTTCTCTGTGTCAGTCTCTATGTCCATTCCCTGGGACATAATCAGGAAAGGAAAACAGGAGGGAGACACAGCTGGGAGAAATGGGGGCTAACGAGACAGGTTGAGCTAAGCTGGACACACAAAAATGAGGCACAGACCTTCACAATAAAACAGGAAACAATACACAAGGACGCAGACTAAGAAACACTGACTTTACATGGGCAGAACTTAACCTAAACCAGAAGAAGCTTGAACATAGAACACCATCATCATCATCATCATCATCATCAAAAAGATCAAGAAAATAACCACAAATATGAAAACTCAAAATACTGGGTCAAAACTGACCCAGAACCATGACACGTGTATCTGCTGGCCGTAACTATTCACAGTTTCCTGTCAGACGTCTTTATGAAACTCACAAAACCACATGAGAAGAACAACAAGGGAGACGAAAGTTTACTGATCCTGCAGAGAAACCAGATCAGTGCTGTGAAGACACCAGCAGGATCCCACATTTAGAAATAAAATATATAACTGGCCTTAAATACACAGCATCACATTGATATATTAGTTATATTCTCTCTTAACTACATGTTGCTGAAGGCACATTTGTTTGTTTTTTCTTTGTTTTTGCAGGTTCTTCACATAAAAATCTTCATGAGGTGCTTTGAGGACTCGGCGTGACCTGCAGCTGCATCGCAGTGGCTGGACTGGTGAAATGCTTCACTTCGGAGTAGATGACGTCTGGCTCTCTTGGAAACTCTGGACATACAAACACAGACAGATCAAACAACATGAGGATAAGCACCTGTGTACAAAACCAGGCCTGCTTCTTATGTTTATAGATAGTAAACTGACAGAATGGGGAAATGTCAGTGAACACGTCTGGTCAATACCCGAAAGGCCTTTTCTCTAGACTTAAAGTAAAGGTTTTTTTTAATCTAATATCCAACTTCAGAAATTTACATTAAAAGTCTTACTACATTCTGTCATGAATGAGCTTTTAATCTGAAAGAACCCCACCAGGAAATGTTTAGTTTGGTAGCAGAGAGTCTGAGCAGAGAGGGGACTCTGAAGCTGTCACTATTAGCATTAACCTGAACTCATCATGTGAGCTGTTGAAGCATTAAATGCTCTCCGTGATTATTTTGCCCAGCAGCCTTTAAGTGATTATCACCTTTACTGTGACTATCTACAGTAACTTGGTTGGTTTCATTGGTCATTGATCTCTAATCCAGTTTAATTTAACCTGTTCTGAAGCTTTTAGGACCTCAAATGACTTTCAGTGTTAAACATTAAGTAAGTTTTATGCAAACATATACCGGTAATAGAATATGTTGTACATAACACACACAGCTCCTACATATAGACTCAAGATGAAAACTGAATAGTTTCTGGGGCCTTGTGTCTATTAAAAAACAAACACAATGCAGCATGCTAAAGTGTTACTTAGCCAGCAGTAAAAATGTGTCTTTGTAGGAAAAACAGCTGTGACAGAAAAAAATGACCCACTTTTGGCGGTTACACCAGTGCTGAGTCAGCGTGCTACTTTTACTTTGGTGCTTGGAGCACATTTTGCTAAATTTATACTCTTATAGCTTCACTTATGTTGAAGCTTCTTTCAGTCGTTTCCTTATTCACAAGGGGTCGCCATAGCAGATACACCTGTTTCCTTGGACCCACACTTTGTCACACTGCAGAGACATTATCTTTGGCACTGTGGCGTGAAATCATTCTTAGTAACCACACACGAGTTCAGTGTAAACTACAGCGCGAAGCTGCAGATGTTGTTGTTTCACATGCAGAGTTTAAAACATGCAAAACTGTTAATGTTAGTGTAGGACACTTGGAGATGTAGAAAACACATGGTTCATTTATTCATTTAAATTTATGATATACTATTGTTTTGCATGTTATTTGATCAAAAGTGCAATAAAGAGTTATATTTTTTTGTTGCTCAGATCAGGGTGGATTTTTCTGCCACTTGGCTCTACCCACAAGTTCTGACCACAAAAATTATGAACAGAATCTGTGACAAAAGGCAAAGGCCCTTTCAGAATCCAACACTCATCAGAAATGTGGACTAAGCTCTAGCAGTGGGTGTGCAGGGACTGAATGGCTCACAGCAACACCTCATAGTCCCAAAGCACCCCTGACAGAATACCCTGAGGGAGACAGTTGAATGCCTTCTCCAGGTCTACAAAACACATGAAGACTGGTTGAGGAAACTCTGACACGTGCATGTAAAAATCCTCGAGAGGATAAAAAGGTCTACATTGTGCCTCCTGCATCTGACGTTTTACTAATAAACTGACTCTTCTTTCCCTGGAATGGACTTTCCCAGGGAGGCTGATTAAAGTGATCTCCTATACCGAGCATGCTCAATATCAGCATCTCTCCACCTGCACTGTGCATTGTGTGACCAGAATACCATCGTCCTGTACGCTTTGAGACAGACCAAAAGTCTTTTTCCATGAAATATTAATAATCAGTAAGACATTTGCTCTTAGATCTATTGTTTGTGCAGAAAACAGTGAGTATGTGTGTTTAACAGCTCTGCAGTAAAGCTGCAGAAACTGGAAACTGGACGACCACAGAGCTGCTAGTTTCTGTTAAACACAGGCTGAAAAACACTGTTCAGCATGTGAAGAACAACACTTACATTGAAAGGCTGCGACTAAGTTTTGAAAAATACATCACTAAAACAAGTTAGCTACGCTAGTGTGAAAGGTGGGCTGCACACCAGACATGTCTCCAGTCCTTCAGAAATAGAGACAGACAACTAAACTCTATGTGGGAAGTAAAGTTAGTTTTAAAATATATCATCCATGAAAACAGCTCTGTGATGATTTCTGCCACTCAGAAGATTAAAATCCTTCAACCAGAATGCTAAATTTATACATATTCCACCTGCCATTTTCTCTCAAGAAACACCATCAGATCTAATTGTGGATGTGGTCTCTGCTGGTGAATAAGGAATTTAATTTATTAGTTGTACTACAAGAAGTCATTCTGTGAGCTTTTGAAAGCCTGAAAGAGAAAAAAAACTGAGTGTGAATCTCACCTTCAAGTTGACTGTGACTGGTTTGTTCCATCAAAAGAAACATTAACACCACTACAACCACGAGACAGACCGACGCAGCAGTCACCACCATGGGGAGAAGAGAGTAACAATCCAGAGAGGTCAATGTAGAGGTGGCTGAAGGTGGAGCTGTGGCTGCAGGTGGAGGTGTAGCTGCAGACAGAGGTGTAGATGCAGGTAGAGGTGAAGATGCAGGTGGAGGTGAGGATGTAGGTGCAGATGTATTTTTCTCATTCAGCTCCTGTTATGTTTATCTCCACCTCATCACGCCCTGTCCTTTTGGATACTTTCTCTCCTGTTTCACTACCTGAGCTGGTAAAACTAGTGAATTCAGTGAAAGCATCCTCTTGTCCACTTGACATTGTACCTGCATCATTATTCAGAAATGTCTTCCAGGTTATTGGTCCATATGTGCTCACTCTAATCAACCCTTCACTGGCGTCTGGTATAGTTCCGGTCTATTTTAAAAATGCTGCTATTCTCCCACTTTTAAAAAAACCTCAGCTAGACCCCTCTCTTTGGAGCAGCTACAGACCAATCTCTAAATTACCGTTAATCGCTAAGCTTCTAGAAAAGGTTGTGGCTAGGCAACTTATAGCAGCTCTGGACAAACATAACATTTGCGATAAGTTTCAGTCCTGCTTTCGCAGAGCTCACTCCACAGAAACAGCCCTTCTTACGGTCTCAAGTGACATCCATCCATCCATCCATCCATCCATCCATTCGCTTCCACTTCTCCTTTTCAGGGTCGTGGGGGGTGCTGGAGCCTATCCCAGCTGTCATAGGGCAAGAGGCGGGGTACACCCTGGACAGGTCGCCAGTCTGTCGCAGGGCCAACACACAGGGACAGACAACCATTCACACTCACATTCACTCGCACATTCACACCTAGTGGCAATTTGGATTTTCCAATTAACCTATCCCCACAAGCTGCATGTCTTTGGATGGTGGGAGGAAGCCGGAGTACCCGGAGGGAACCCACACAAACACGGGGAGAACATGCAAGTGACATTTTGATGAATAATGATGCAGGAAGATGCTCGGTCCTACTTATGTTGGACCTAACATCGGCTTCTGACACTGTTGACCACCACATCCTCCTCGAAAGGCTTAAGCATTAGGTTGTTGTATCGGGTACTGCCTTGAAGTGGTTCTCCTCATATCTACATAACCGATCTTTTTTCTGTGGTGGTCTCCGATTTTAGGTCATCCTCTACCTCCCTTACTTGTGGTGTCCCTCAGGGTTCGGTTTTGGGGCCTTTATTGTTCTTAATATATCTTCTCCCCCTCCAGCATATAATGGGCTCTTTTGAGGACATTTCTTATCACTGTTATGCTGATGATATTCAGTTGTACATCTCTTTTAAGCCCCAGGAGTTATCTAAGCTTCAGCTTTTAAATGACTGCTTAGATTCCATCAAACGTGGCTGTAAATTTTCTCCAACTGAACGAGGGGAAAACTGAAGTCCTCATATGTGCTCCGGACAGATTTTTATCCCAGATAGTGAAAGCCCTTGGTCCTCTCTCACTCTATGTTAAAATCCTCTATTAGAAATTTAGGTGTCACTTTTGACTCGACTCTCACATTGGATGGGCATGTGAAATCTCTGGTTCGGTCTTGTTTTCATTTAAGAAATGTGGCTAAGTTAAGCCCTATTTTATCTCGCCCTGAACTGGAGATAGCTATACATGCATTTATTTCCTCACGCTTGGACTATTGTAACTCTGTTTATGTGTCTAAGCAAAGGTTCTCTGGATCGTCTGCAGGTTATGCAAAATGCTGCAGCTGGGCTGTTGACAAAATCCTCCAAGTATTCACATGTGACACCACTGCTATTTCAGCTACACTGGCTTCGTGTTGAATTTAGAGTACATTTTAAGATCCTGGTTTTGACATTTAGAGCCTTGCGTGGACTGGCACCAGCCTACATCTCCGATCTGCTACAGCCCTATGTCCCTAGCAGGTCCCTGAGGTCATCTGATCAGGGCTTACTTGCTATAAAACAGACTAAGATGAGAACTAAGGGTTACAGAGCTTTTGCCACTGTGGCCCCGAGACTGTGGAACTCTCTCCCTCATACATTAAGAACTGTGGACTCGGTAGTTGTTTTTAAAAAACAACTCAAAACTCATCTTTTTTAAACTGCTTTTGGTTAAATTTCTGCCTGTTTTATATTGTCTGTTTTACCCTTTTATTGTTTGTTATCTTATGTGCAGCACTTTGTGACTCTGTCTGGAAGTGCTATATAAATAAAATTGTATTTATTTATTTCTGTAGATGTAGGCGGTGCTGTGGCTGCAGGTGGAACTCATGATATATTATACTCATATAAATCAACCTAAAATGGGAAATAAATTAAAAATAAATTCAATGTAGTCAGAGCTGCCATCCTAATCATCCAAGAACAAAGAAGATTGGAAGCATAGATTTGAAATGTTTTAAAAAAGGTTCATTTGGTTACCTTGGTTTGTTTTGCAGAAAAGCACTGAAGTCAGAGCTAAAGAGAAATGACACCTGTATTAGTTTAGAGTACCTCCCACCAAGAAAAGGAACTTCAAATGTAACTGAGAAGAGTTCATGTCCACTTTAGTCACTCCTTTATATGAAAAATGAAAGACTAATTTGTAGCTGCCATGTCTAAAATAATGTAGCAGTTTTGTAAAAAAAAACAAAAAAAAACAAACCGCTGTGTGTCTGTGGGTTGTCTCTGAGTACTCCACAGTGCAAAGACCTGCCTGTTAAGTTAATATACCTCCAAAATAGGTAATTTCTTTATTTTAGATGTAATCCCTGTGTAAATCATGTTGACTACAGACTATTTATCAAGATAAGCAAAGTTGTTTGAGGTAAACTCAGATACAAATACTGTAAATCAATTTATGGCATCAGAGTGATCAGGGTAAACCCACAGTCTGTTAGGTTTTCACATCACGGCATGAAGCGATATTGACCGAGGACCGACTTACAAAGTCTGCCATTAATTTGCATCATTTTACTAAGTAAAATTAAACATACAGATATAAATCTGTCTTTGAAATATTTGCCTTTTTAAATGTGAACCAGATCAGCCTATCAGTCTGTTTACACTGTGCATTTCTGCTCCCACACCTCTAACACCAAGTCTGTAAAGCTGTTCTTTTAGTGATTACTTCATGTTTTCTGTAGTGGATGCATAAGTAACAGAACCACAACTTTTAACTCGTGTGTCCACTTTTAACGTAAGCTGACATAATAACTAATTCAGTGAAGTCAACTGGAAAGATGCAAAAACTCCTTTTAACCCGCTGCCTGGATCCAGCCTGACTTCTTCTTTATGTCTTCTCCTCCATCATCAGCTATTAGTAGACAGTAAAAGTTCCGAACTATAAAAACAAAGAAATTGTCCACTTACAGAGCAGAGCTGTTTCCTTCATTGTCGCCTTGACTGATGTGACCTTTTTCTTTCTTTTTTGTTAGATACACAAAGTAGGCCCCGCCCTCTGACCCCAAATGTTTGTTTTTTCTCCACATGTGTGTGAAATATAGATTCAAACATTGTGAAACTGCTACATGTCTCACAGCACTGAGCTGCTGCGATGTGATTGGCTCATTAAATACTTGCATTAACAACCAATGCAAAATGTGTAATAAAGTGGTCAATCAGGACAGACTGTGATCAGAATAGTTACTCTTCATAAATGTGCATTTATCTTTGCTTTGAATATTCCTTAAAACTGATAAAGGTACTAACATAAACACTCAAACATGCTGTGCCCTTAAACAGGGGAAATAGTGAGGAGAAGTGAAAGAATGGCACGAACACGCAGCTCTCATTCGTCTGTATTGAGTGAAGGAGAAGACGCGCGAATCCACCTACTGGAGCCCTGAGGCATTACCAATGGATTGACGCACAATCAACCCAGGCAAAACTTTCACTGCTTATCTTCCTCTACCTTCCCATTGCATAATCTATAGAGCACAACAGTCAAAACAACAAATAAAGCAATAATAAAAGCATGACATGAAATATAAGGAACAGAGATGTGCAACTCAAAAACTAATCAAATTTATGATCCACCACAAACATATTGAATAGAAACTCTGCTCATTGAAAGAAGCCTGAAAGAAAAACCTAGGAGTGTGAGTCTCACCTTTGAGTTTCCTTTGAATGTTTCATTCCAGCAAAAGAACCAGTAACTCCAGTACAACTACAACACAGGCTGATTGAGCTGTCAGCAACACAGGGAGACGAGATGAACAGCAGAAGATGTAGGTGGAGGTGTGGATGTAGGTGGAGGTGTGGTGGTGTCTTCCCCTAAAACAAAGCAAACACAGTCATTAAGTTGTCGTCACATTGTGAATGTTGAAACCTGCAGAAACACAGACAGGTGAGTGTGTCACCTGTGACAGTGATCCAGCTGGATGGAGACTCTCCATGACCGCTGATGTCACACTTGTAGAGGCCTTCATCAGACCTGGAAACATGCTGGATGGTCATGTGACCTGTAGGCTGCTTCCTGATGAGGGAGCCATCTTTATAGAAAGCAGCCGGGAGCCTGACATCTTGTTCGTGTCTACATCACTTCAGGGCCGTGCAGAGAGGTTTAAAGGGGCGGGTGCTCAAAGTTAAAAAGGGGCACATTGAACCAGGCTGAATAACAACAACACACATTCATCAAGAATCTAATATGGGCAACAAGGCAAAGCAAACGTAGCCGATGCTTTACCTGATGGGTACATGGTAAATGGCCTGCATTTGTATAGCGCTTTTCTAGTCCTTAAGGACCCCAAAGCGCTTTACACTACATTCAGTCATTCACCCACAGGCAATAGCAAGCTACATTGTAGCCACAGCCACCCTGGGGCGCACTGACAGAGGTGAGGCTGCCGGACACTGGCGCCACCGGGCCCTCTGACCACCACCAGTAGGCAAACATGGGGTTAGTATCTTGCCCAAGGATATTTGGCATGCAGCCAGGAGGCAGCCTGGGATCGAACCACCGACCTTCTGATTAGTGGCTGACCTGCTCTGCCACCTGAGCTACAGCCACAGTACAGTGTTGCTGTTGAGGGGTTTCTGCTGCTCCTGCTGCTGATAGTGCTGGAGGGCAGGGCTGTGTTGATCTGAGACTGTAGACATTAGGAGAGATGGTAGCTGATTAAACAAGTGTCATGAGATAATAACAAAATGCAAAGATTGGTGACAGCGCTTGGAACCATAAGGCAATAAAAAACTGTGAGAAATAATTTAGGCTCTGCCTGTGAATCACTCTTTGCTTCTCTTCTTCCTTCCATCCCATCATTTCATATATCACTCTCCACTTGCTGTCCATCTGAGAACAAGGCACAACTTGCTATTGCAATAAACTATAATTTAATTATCCACACCTAACAACTCTTGCACTTAATCTATAATAAAATGATGACAGAAAAATGTTATAGCCCTGCCTTTAGTAGCCTCACACAGCTCCTGCTGTTTCCTCCTCATGTGCTTACCAGGCATGTCTGCACAATGTTATATCATGAGTAATAATTTTTTTAAAAATCCATCTAAATAAAACACACACATGCACGCACACACAGAGACATTTTAGACCTTCTTCAGAATACTGTATATACTATGGGCATCATGGTGCTGATCCAGAATCCTTACATTATTATTTATTACTAGTAGTGATGGGACGTTCTGTATCGAGGCTTCGGAGCGTGTGTCGAGTAATGGAGGGGGCGTTTCCGCGAAGCGCGTATCGAGGCTTGCTTCATTTATGGGAGGAGCTGAAAATGATGACGTCCGAAGCCTCGCTGCCCGGCTGTACCACGTGACTGGTTCACGAAGTGGTTCGAACTTTGCCGCGAGCTATGACAGCGATATAAACCCCTCAGACTTCATTCAAAAATGTGGGTGTTTGATGGAGAGTTGCGGTTAGTGAGAGTTTGGAGACAGTTTGGAGGTTTAGGAAAGTGAGGAGAGAAAGTCAGGAGAGAATGGAGCCAGCTAAGAAGAGGAGGATGTCCTCCCCTGTGTGGGAACATTTTGATCTTATTCCTCCCAACAAGGTATGTAAATTTCTACAGAAGATGTATTTTCATGATACTGATGGCGCAATACAATTTATGTTAAGCTGTCTGTACTTTTGTAAGGTGAAGTGTTTGCTATGTGCCAGGGAGCTGGGATATAACAACAACACCTCATCCATGCTTAGGCACTACAGAGCTTTGCATGAGAATAAGGGGAACACCGATTGTGGAGCAAGACCAGGTGAGCCATCAAATGCCATGATAATATAGCATGCAGTAATGTTACTAAATGATATAACAATATTATACAACTGTTATAAGTTACGTGTGTGATATTTATATTTGTGCTTTATCTTTATTGTCTTTCCTCAGGAGAACAATCTCAAATAGATGAAGACCTGGTCAGCATGGTGATTGAGGACTCACAGCCATTTAGCATTGTGGAGGACAAAGGATTTAAAAGATTTGTTAAATCATTAAATCCTAGCTATGTTCTCCCCACTAAAAAGGTCATAAAAGCAGTGAAGATTTAGTTTTTACAGAATAAAATGTGAACAGGCAGGACTGAGACCTCAGTGTGTAGCTGTCCATACCTCAACGTTACAAAAGCACAACTACTGTCCACACCCCAACCACACCTCACCTCACAGTAAATGATCATTTCCATTTCAAGCATTTCCAAATAATCATTTTCCATACTGCCAGTATAAATATACACAGTATACTGCCATCACTACAATATACATGTTTTACACACTCCTTTTGTTGTTGACATTTACAGGCTGTGTGCAAAATGCCACACTCTTCAAATTCATGCCAACTAATATTTTTTACGTCCAGTAGGTGTCCTCCTAGAGCAAATGAAGCTTCATGAAGCTTCGCGTTGGGGTGAACCAATTGGATGAAAAGCTTCAGTGCTTCATGGGGCTTCATCTGCCCATCACTAATTACTAGAGCTACAATAATAAAGCAATGAGGAGGGGGAAGTAATAAATATGAAATAATGTATTTATGATGATTCCATTTGTTTCACTATCCACTCTGTGCAGGGGCAAAGCTTATTACATTTTTAAACTGTAGAGATACAATCATTTTACTGCTGTAAAATCCAAATTTTGTCTTATTTAAAATATAAATCTAATATAATCTGCTTCTTAATGTATGTTCTTTAAAATACAGCGTGTGTTTTTTAAAATATTATTATAATGCATAATTATGTGGACATGCATATTAGATCGTTTTTTAGTGAAATATAATCCCTCCAGAAAGGCAGGAAAAGCCCTGTAACTTACTTTAAAACTAAATATGTTCCCTAAAACGGTGACAGAGCTACAGACCCATGACAGCCTTACACAGGTAGCCAGCAGCTATGACCAGCACTACTTGTGCAGTTAATAAAAGGACAGGTAATGTTTGTCACGCTGTTGCACACACAGCACGCTCGTTTGTTTCAGTTCGTCAGTTGCAACAAGACAACTTACCAACGTGTACGTAATAAGCCAATACTCCTGTGTGCTACACACTACAGTGTACGCTGTACACCTACTTACTGGTTTTGTGGCATCAGTCTGTGTCTCTGAGTTAACTTGTGTTTCTCCTACAGCTCCGGACCGCAACGAATGCGCGTGCTCTTTGTGAGCTCGTTCCCGGCTCGTAACCAGCGCGTTCTGCCGTCAAGGGCGATCATTGGTTAAATGTGATCATGTGACTGATGCAAGCCAGATCCTTTTATTTAGCAAAACTATGATTAATAGTTAAATATTATTGTTGAGGGGCACAGACAGGACTCCGCACGCACACACACATTAAAATAATAATAATAATAATTTTTTTTTTTTAAAAGTTGCCTCAACAAAAGGGCACTTTGGGCACCCATCAGGAAAGGGGCGGGTGCTCAAGCCCCTCTAGCCCCCCCCCCCCACCTCTGCACGTGCCTGCATCACTTATTAGCAAACTGTAAACATTCAACATTTAAAACAAAGAAATTTACTGCTTACAGATTAGACGTAGTAGAGATGCTTCCTCCATCGAAGAATAAAGAAAAAGCAGCAACACTTTTTGTAGCTCAGACAAGCAGCAATAGGAGGCTTCTGCAGCTACAACCTTATGGACGGAGGGGAGGCTTATGTTAAGATAAGATAAGATAAGATAAGATAAGATAAGATAAGATAAGATAGAACTTTATTAATCCCTCGGGTGGGTTCCTCTGGGAAATTCGACTTCCAAAAAGCACAGCAACGACCGAAGTTACAGTTACAGAATTGTTATATATATATTGTAGCGAACCCCCCCGAATGAAGGATGACACTTTACTGATGACGTTTTGAAGGTTTAATGGCAGTAAACCATCAATCTCACCGTAAGAGCTGGAGATGTATACACAGAAACAGCGTGTAAGCAAAATAATCCACACTCTTACAATCGTAAACCTTATAACATGAAGTTCGTTTCAACGTAACATTTAACAAATGTAGCGACTGTCACAAAAACATCTAAACGTCTCCTTATTTACATCATAACCATACCTTGTGCCTCTATCAAGGGGGCTGCTAATGACAAAAGAAATCACCATAGGCTCCGTTAAGCCATCACTTTTCTAAACTCCCGCGACTGCTGCTGAAAACTGCGCCAAAACCTGTTTTACAGGAAATCGTCCCATCAAAATAAAAGCTTCTACACACGGACAGGAAGTTGGTAGTAGAAAACAGGAATGAGTGCCAAAATAAGGTGCAAAGAAAGGCATTCAGGGTTATTTACACTCCCACCAAAATTACGAATAATTGGTTTACATAAGAACCAAAATGAATAATTTTCCCAAACAAAATAACCCATGTAGGAGTTACCTTAGGAACTTTCTAACAACAATACAAGTTTTTGTACTGGACGCTCAACAACTGATAGTTTAGTAGAGCGTTGACCTTTATTATTGAGTCTCTTTTCTCCAAGTGAGATCTTTACCCTTCGCACAAGTCCATCTTTTCCACTGACAGTTTCTACAACTCTTGCAAGTCTCCATTCCCCTCTGGGTGCCAGTTCATCCATTTCCAACACAACATCACCTACTTTTAGATTCCTCTTTGGTGAGTGCCACTTTTGCCTTGAAATGATGTTGTGAATGTATTCTCGTCTCCAGCGGCTCCAGAACTGCTCTGCAAGGAACTGCACGCGGCGCCACCTCTTCTTGCTGTACAGGTCCTCATTTGAAAAGGCACCAGGTGGGGGCAACGGTGCATTGGATTTCATGTGCAGCAGATGATTGGGCGTGAGCGGTTCCAGGCTGTTGGGGCTATTCAAGTTATCTATAGTCAAGGGTCTGCTATTGACTATAGCCATGGCTTCGTAGAATAACGTCCGTAATGAAGCATCATTGAGTCTGTCGTGAGCCAGTGACAGAGTGGTATTCAGCACACTTCTGACAGTCTTTATCTGACGTTCCCACACTCCCCCTGCATGACTAGCATGGGGTGCGTTCATCACAAAGTCACATTGTTTTTCAGTCAAGTATGTAGTTAGTCTCTGAGTGTCT